>NC_056546.1:8750924-9050924 GCF_910596095.1 Thunnus maccoyii | reverse complement strand
AACGGAGTTGCTTTTTTCTAAAGTGGTGGATAATTTCCAATGTAACGTTTCAGTCAGAGCCCAACAAACATTACCAAACACACAAGCTGTTTTATGTGCAATTTGGCTATCTGTCTCGCTAGCTACCGGTGTAGTAGCTGACACCCCCTGCTAAACCCTCCCGACTGACATCGCAAGCAGCGCAAGCCAGGGAGATAGCCGGGGCAGACTTATCACCCCAACTGGCGGTGCTGGCAATGACTGTCAGGAACCCCCTACAGGGGCTCTCTTCCCCTGGTCTGTCTGTGCTCGCTGTCAACTGTCAGCTGTCAGCTGTCATCGCAGGCGTGGGGTGATTTTAGCTCCACCACACTGGTCCCGCTGCTAGTATGAGGAGCATAAAGTGCCCTCAAATTGGGATGAGTATTTCCCAATTAGAAAGTACATTATTAATGTTAATGCGTGATAATGAAGAAATTTAAAGTTTGCATAAGCAATGTCATTCATTTTAGGTTTTTTTTTAATCAACATTGGTTATGTACATGATGTGTTGTTGTAGTTATCTGGTGAATTCAAATACAGCACAGCCCAGAGCCACAACAAGAAATGGATGCTTAAAAGAAAGTCAGCTGATCACACATAGCACATAGCCTGTCCACAAAGAAAACAAGTCCACCGGAGATAACAGTACAAACAAATTTGAGGTGAGTCATTTTACCCTGCTGCACCACTACATCAGAAAAGGTTCACCTGCCAAATCCCACTTTAACCCTTGGTTAAAATGTAGGAGAAGAAATAACATCCAGTCATGTCCACTTGTCATGTTGGGTTTAACAGTTAAATTGTTGAAAATAAAGAGATGTGCACACTCAACTCATTTGTCATAGTAATTCAGTGGAAAGTGAGTCAAATCGTGCCCTGACATGTGTGAAACCATACACACACGCACACACACACACACACATAAACACACACGCGCAAATGTGACACAATGTGCTATTTTGAAAGTACCTGAGTAGATAAAATTTGCATTGGTGGTGTGGAGCATATGGTGTGGCGACTGCAAAATGTTAAATGTCAGATCTATTTTTGTTACAGTATGTTGTTGTTTTACACAAAGTTATGTGTTATATACTGTATGCTTTTTGTGACATAAAGGTCAAGCGAAGAACAGCCTTCTCATTATATTATCTGTTTGGGAAAATGGCTTGTGGAAATATTAATACATGCAATGGCATTTTGTCATGGGTTACAACCTTAAAATTTAATTGAAATACATCTCATGTATCTAATTTTTCCCACCCTGAAATTGTACCTGGACTTTGGTGTATAACTTAGTCTGAAAGATCATCCATCACTGCTGGATTAAATACAAATAATGCAGAACATTTTAAATAAATTGTATTATCATCAAAAAAGTATTAACAAGAAGTAGGGCTTTAGTATTGCCTCTTGTTTGGATGTGGAAACAACCCTAAAAAGTTGTTTTTTGCAACTCATGAGAAGCTACACGTGAAGGGTTAAGAGTCAGCTTTGGTTAAAATGCAGAAGCTTGTTGCTGTGGAGAGGAGGTGCACACGCACACACACACACACACACTTATACACACACAGTGGTGAGGTTGCTGTTGAGTTGAGGGAACACGTTGTCTTTCTTGTTCAGACAAACCGGACAACAGGCGGACATGTTGAAATGTAAAACTGCACAGTCACACTCACACTGACGTAGTCATGTTTGATATCATCGGGAAGTGTCGCAATTGCTGTCTTGAGTATGTGATACTGCTCTCTCTGCATGATTCGTTTACTTATCATTGGAAATAAAGTTTAAAGTCACATTACAATGTTAAGAACTTTTGTGAATTACACTTGTGCACAAGCAATAGATGCTTGATTATATAATATTGATTATATATTAGATTTCTTGCTTATATATATATACACACACACAATCACACACAAATACATACACAAACACACACACACACACGTATGCAAACATACACACACAGAGCAAGTTTTAACAATAATCTTTTCTTATTTTAACTTATGAAATGTATTTATTTTGTTTCATTGATTCTTGATGCTTTGGCAACATTGTTGTTGTGACATTCATGCCAATAAAGCAAATTTGAATTGAACTGAATTTGTGTGATGTGGAAATTAATTGCAGTAGTCACTTTAGTATGTGTTTATGAAAAGGCCACTTACAGCTCTGCTTGTTTTTGTAATAAGGAAGTTTTATATTTTGAGTACTTTCACTTTGACTCTGTTTATACACATTCGTCATTGATACAGGGCATCGGTGTTGGTGTGTCATCATTATTTAGGATTTAGCAAGTCATGTTTTGGGCATTTGGAGAATCTGCTGAGCTCAAGTCTCATTATGAGTAGTGCTCACGTGGGCACACATGAAGAAACATTTAGGATGCCTATTAAATTTGAGATATGAGAAGACAATGAGCAACAAAACATGAGACAGAAAAATGAGAAGTGCATGAAAAAAAGATGCTTATGAGAGAGATTTTCATGTGTCATGTGTGCTTAGTTAGATTTAAATTACTACTTGAAAAGATAGTACGCATACAAAAAATTGTATTTGCAATGTACAGTATAGGCTGCATGGAGGGTCACAATATACTAAACAGTATAAATATATCCAATACAATAACCCTAAACCAAGTGTTGAGTCTTTTTTCAGCTGTAATTTGTGATGTTTTAAATAAAACAGGATGACATTTTAAGTCTCTCCACATGAAAACCCCTCCAATAACAACACGATCCAATATATACATGTATATAACAGATCAAAAATGACAAAGTTGAATCAAATACACAAAGCTGCAAAACTGATATTATATGTTGGATTGAATCTCAATTAAAGGAATGTTCCAGCTTTTTGGGATTAACGTATGCTCACATTTGTGCAGTTGCTAGCTTTGCTCACTGCCAGAACTCTCAATTAAACCTGCGTTGGATTTATAGGCAACTAGAGACACCATTTTGGAGTAGCTGAAAGGTATCATTTTGATAAGGTGTTGACGCTAAGCTAAGCTATGCTTGAGGTCTTCAGCAAAACTGACCTGTAAAAAAAAAAAACACACAGGAATCTGACCTGTATAAATTAATGCTCAAAAAAGGGATCAGATTTAAAAGGGACCAGAGGATAGCTCAATAAAAAGGCCCAAATGAAGACAGCACCAGCACACCAACACTTCCCGCAGCATATTAAAGAGAGATTAATGAGCCGTCAAATTGCAGGCAACTGTGATGATCATGATCAACTGATAACAAGTCTGCTCAGATCCCGGATACACGGGTATTAGACAAACCTGGGATCCACAGCAATACATCAACCGGAGCCTAAACTTCCTGGATAGAATTTGGACCTGGCCCACTTCAGGTCCCGGGTCAAGTCCACTGCTGTACAGACTAACCCGGCGGCTGATTTATGTGGTAACAAAGATGAAATGAATGCATTTATACAAACAGTGTAAGTTGCAGTTGCCCCCTCTGACAGCAGTCTAGACAGGCTTTGAGTAAACATACAGTAACAGTACAGCTTTTGTCTGACCTCAACAATATGAATGTGTGAGTGCCCTGAAGTAATTAAATCCTTATCTGGCATAACTTGTTAGCCCTTCAACACATAAAATGGCAAAAGAGGGATTAAAATGAAAAAGGATTTCATGGAGCAGAAGCATGTGGGTTTTGCTTGCCTGTTTTATCAGTATAGTATATGTTTACCGTTGAAGCAGCCGATAACATCAGATTCCAGTAAGTGCATGTCTACATGTCTTTTGAAACTCAACCAAATTACATTCAAAAGTTTACAGTATTTAGATTATAACCTTTATTTCATGGGCATTATGATCTCGACCTCCTGGATATTTACTACATATACTTGACAAAAGCTGTACAAAAGCAATTAAAAAGTCAAATCCATTATATTAATTACAGTGTTATTGCGCAGATTTACAAGTGAGATTTACAACCTGGATTAGTTAGTTTAAAACGTGTGAACATGGGTGTCAAAAGTGAAGAAAATTTGCAATATTCCCACCAAAAACCTATAGTATCTTCAAAAACTGTCCTCTAACAACACTCTGACGTATTTTAGCCACAAAAATCATCCAGTGAGGATACATATTCACTAAAAATTTAACAGTTGGAAATAAAATAAAACCAAGGAATATTAGTTTGAGAGGGAGATCTTAACATGAATACATAAACTAAAAATGATTATGTATAAAAAGTTAACAGAACATAATGTACCTACAGCTGCCACAATATCTTACAGGTATATCTAATGTTCATACCCAAGAACAAACACAGCATTTAATGCCATTAACTGTATACAATAAATCTCTGACAGCCTCCCCTCCCATCTAAATGCATCCACGAAATCTCTGCCATGCTTATATATCTGTACAAGAATAGCCCAGCCAATCACACAGTGACAGTCACAGTGACTCATCACCCAATCAGCTTCCACATTAATGTTAGTATGATCAGCCACAGTGGAGTTAAATAGAGACAGGAAGCTGATTGGTGGGAAGAGTTCTGAGTCACCAGGCAACAGCTCCCCATTGGTGGAAATGTTAACCAATCAGTCTGGGAACCAGTTTAGGAGGGAAAAAAATGAATGATTGACTTGTACTGAAGAAAGGGGAGTACATTTAGCTAATTTTAGCTCATATTCAGCAGTGGATTGACACTTGAAAAAGAGTTTATGCTTTCACAAAGTGACAAATCTCCCAAACAAATTCATAAGTATATATATATTTAAAAATACCTTTAACATTTACATTTATTCCAACAGAACATTGCTGTTAATCCAGTGTTGTGTGCCTTTTTCAGGCTCTTTGTGTCAACTTTGTTCAAACCAGGAACAAGACTTGACTAATTCAGTTACTCTTTATCTCTGTCTGCCTATTATGGACTATTTTTTAACCTACAGAGTTAGGACTGAGGACTTAGGACAGAGTGAGACTATGCAACTTTTAAAGGAGAAGTTAACCCTTTAATTCTCTTACAAATCAATAGTTGAATCCATAAGCAATAAAATGCACTTTTGCCGAGTTCAACAAACTCAGGGGTTTACCCTTACTACTTGTGGTATAACCTCCTCCTGTTCATACTGGCTGATAAAAGATCCCCTCCAAACGTGATTACAATGAAAGTGATGGGGGCCAAAATCCACAGTCTTTGTTTTGTGCAAAAATGTATGTAAAAGTTTATCTGAAGACAAGATGAGGCTTCAGCAGTCTGGGTTAGTCAAATCAAGTGGATATTTTTCAGAGTTAGTCTTTTTAGGATATAATTCCCTCTTTGTGTTTCCCCAGACAGCGATTCCCTTCTGAGCTGTGGTGAAAGGATAGCAAAAAGAGGGAATTAGGAAGTAAAGTGGATTTTGTCCCCCATCACTGACACTGAAAGGGTGATAAGAAAGCATCTTTTTAAGGCCAGTATGAACAGGAGGAATGATTACAGACAGCAAAACCTGTTTCATTGTTCATATGGCCACCTGACTGTTGTTTTAAAACAGAGTTGAAAAACTGTGAACCTATCCTAAAAGACAAATATTACTGTGTAACTGTCATCGCTGAATCAGTTCACTGACTTCTTCTTTACTTGTGCTGCTGTTCCAAGACATTTTAGCATTGACCCTTCAATGCCACATCACTGTTCACATTTTGTCATTTGCTGTTTTCAAGGTCAAAAATAAATTCTCAGTCACAACTTTTAAGCCAAGTTGAACATAAAGTGATTAGTAAAAACAGAAATTTCAACCTTCACAATTACGTCTGCCGAGGAAGATTGTGCGATATGATCAGAAGCTTCAGAAAAGCTTGAGTTGAGATTATTCACGCAAACTGATCCCATGGTCAAGAATGAACTTCCATGCCAGTTAATCACTAAACCTTTTATAAAGTATGCCTTATTAGAACACAAAAACACAAAGATACAATAGACAAAGCAGATCTCACACCCCCATAAACCAACATTTAGCCAATCTTTAAAAAAAAAAATCTGTATCCAGAGAAGGTTAACAGATGGTTAACTGAACGTTCACATCACCACGGTGCTTCAAATTCATGCAGTAACACACATTTGCGGCTCAGAAAACGCTGCACCCAACCTCAACCTTAAACTGTTTTCCACCTTACTTGCCCAGATTTGACCAACTCACACCAGGATTTAAACCCATGACCTGCCAATCACAACCATACTGTACATACATAACCTCAAGGCTACCAATGCCACAAATACACAAATATGAGCAGTGTGTGAACTACAGGGGAGTTTGGCTGATGATGATTTGTGTAATTTTGGGGGGTCTAATATAAAATATTGACAATATGCTATTTTTGTCATGCATTTCTATTTTTCCTGTATCTTCATCATCATGGATCGTGTGTAGAGTTAGGCTATTATTGATGTATGATTCATGTATGAGGGTGATTCATCACTAATTCACTTTAATAAAGATACCAGCATGCATGCTTTTCTTGCCATCACCATGGAAGCGTGGCGGCACAGTATCGTAAACTTCACTCACTGTAACTCAAATATCCGACAAAAAACAAACTTTCTTAGTCTCACTCAGTCTGCGTGCCGAATCGCCATTAATCATTTCTCTGTTTTGTATTCAGCACACAAATATGTCAAGAAAGAAAACAAGGAAGCTTCCTTGCAAATTTTGGATTTACCACAAAATCTAAGCCAATCATCTTTGAAGTCAGGCCTCTGTGGTCGCCTCTGTTTTAAGGTAAAGGCTATTCCCAATTCACAGTATTATTCACTGTTAGCGCTGTTTGTGATGGGTTTTATTGAAGACTGGATCCCTTGTAGACCGCCTGGCCTGTTTTTGTCGGTATTAACAATGCTCGTACATGTGTGAGTTGTTACAGGCTGGTTTATTGATATGTGACCCTCGCATGTCATGTGTTAATTGTACCGAGAAATTATTGTGCCCATCTGTATGTGATGGGTGACTTAAACTGTTGTTGATGAGGACTCGATCCCTTGTAGGCAGCCTGGCGTGCTCTGTTTTTTATTTAACACTCATACATTTGTGTGTTTATAGGCTGTTTGACCTATCCTTCCCACAAATAATCTGTGTCTTATTTGTGCAGATAACTATAGAATATAATACATCACACTGCAGAGTGTACTGTATTGTCTCACACTGTACAATGTGGAGGATTACTGATGCGGTCATGAACTGATTATTATATATTAGATGTGCTGACATTAAGTGCTCCCCCCCTGAGCATCCGTGGGAATGAGCTCAGGAGCACAGAACAGGGAACTCAGACCTGATTCATGGCGTTGGCAGTGTGGTATAATTCACACGCTGAATATGAGTACTGAATGCCAGAGTGGTGACTCTAAAGTTCCCTCTTGACACTGAGGGCACCTGGTGAACAAAAGCTTACTTATTCTTCATAAGGTTCAATTTCCCACACGCCAGATGGGATTTTTATATTTTTGTTTCAACAGAGGTGGTCAAAAACACTTGGTGGTTTTGAATAAACATTAAGCTCTCATCTGAAGAGGCTGTTAATGAGAGCCATATAAGCTTTCTCTCCATGTTTGGTTTCGGTTTTGGTGGTAACAATAAAAGTATGGTGGGGACCACACAGTGAGGGAAGGTGGAAATGTCTCAATAACTAGAATAAAAGAAAGTAATAAAAAAAAAGAACAAACATTTTATTTACACAGTGATTTTGATTTTAGTTAGCGCTGAACAAAAAGTCGCTGAGTTTTTTAAAAAGACATTCACTCTGTTAAAAACTACAAAAAAATCATACACACCTTAGTAAACAAATTACAAACAAACAGACACATCTCACTTCACATGCTTACAAACACACGATCGGTGAAAACTGCAATTATTTCAGAGACTTCCTACCCTTCTGTCTGTCCTCCAGGAGCTACCTGTTAATGATCACGGTCTCAACAGGAAGTCCCTCCTAACAGCATCAAGCCTCTCTCATGCTTCCATATCTCCACTGTCCTCCTGGCACCTGCCCTCTCACAGGGCCATATTAGATAAACATGGTCAAAGTTCCAAAACACGAGATTAACATATGTAGAAACGCTCCCTGCGAGTCAAAAGCCCAGTCTTCAACTTGCCCCGAATGCTTTGTTTATGACGTTTTCTTCTACCTTGCCGATGAGCTGATATCAGCTTCAGACAGAGGCTGAACTGAGGGGCTGTGTAAAGGGTCACTGTAAGAAAAATAAGGATTTTTTATAACTGTAAATCGTACAAAGATATTCCAGTAGAGCCCCAGAATATAAATATAGACCTGGAAATGTGCATGATATGTCCCCTTTAAAAACAAAGGTTTCATACATGCACAGAAGTACACACAAACACAAAATGTCAACACACAGTTCTCCCATTAGCAAATGCAATTAATTCATTCTGTACTAACTAATAACCTCTGTTTGTTACGTCTTACTGTTTTTGCGTTATTGTCTGTATATTTTGTTACACCAGCATCAGTCAAATTTGTCACCTTTTTGTTCAGTGTCCCATTGCACTAATAAATGGAACAAAAAAAAAACAAACAAAAAAACACATAAAGAGACAGCTACTTTATATTTCTGTCTATGGGATTAAAGCTAGTGTGACAGCGAATCTGCTCTAGTGCTCCCTTCCACACTATCCCAAAGCATAGGTTCCTGATAATGGAGAACACAACATATACATTTCAGCCCTGTCTCACTACATCTCGAAAGTGTGAATCTTTGCCACGCTGGGTGTAAAATCACTGATTGTGCAGTTAAGTTATAACAGGAGCCATCACTTTATGCAAATTCATATGATTAGTCTCATATTCATAAATACACGGATCAATCAGTTATAGACGGATGTAACATCTATTTTATAGCATATTTTGGGGATGTTTGCTATTGCTAAATACAAAGGTGGTAAAACAGATTTCAGTTCCAGAGAAACTCCAGCTGAACCCAAGTCTGCTGCCAAAGACGGAAAAAAAGAAACAACAGAAGATTTTGTTGGGATGCTGTTTGGACCTCAGTCTGTGTGATACATTCATTAAGTTTTTATTGGGCATCTGTGTCGTGGCAGCACAAAAAAGCTCTGCTGGATTGATTCTGTGTCTCCACCCAATACAGCATGGAAGCGATATCAGGGTTTCAGTGGAAAATCCCAAAGGCTATTAATGGCAACAGTTGGGCAATGCTTAATTTGAAGATTTCATACATATAGAAAAATCCTGCTGGACATGTGACAGTTTCAGAATAACAGATATCCTAGATAAATCGCAATGCAGGCATATGTTTAATAGTTTGCTCACCCCAGTTAAACACACAAAATACCTGATTACTGTCAGTCTTAACTTCAACAATAAAGAGACACATTCACGTCCTTGTTGTGAAGTTGGGAGAGCTTCTAGTTTCAAAAATATTTTTTGCTAAATTCCCATTTCAAAGTTGTCTTTTAATGATATCCTCAGTGTTTCACAACATAGAGACACAGGTGTTTCCTTAATAATTTAAAGTCAGACTGAAATTTGATGACGATGATGATGATATTGCAGCTATGGTGTTCAAATTTTACACTTTTGAAAAGAGGATAAAATCACATATTTGTGAAAGACAGTATCTATAAGCTTTAAGCCTCTGGGACAATATTTCCTATAGCAGTGGTTGATCTGGACAAGTTATGAGGGGGGACCCAAACCCTACCAAATTTGCAACAGCACATACATTTTGAGTGAAATGTAATGCTGCCCAAATTATGTTTTTAATTAACATATTTTTTTATTTCTGCCGTTTGCCTTGATGGCCATTTTGAAAATGATTGTACCTTTAAGAAGATATAAAGGTTTAAAGTGGGGACTCCATCTTGAATTCTTGCTGCGTTGCTTCTTTTAGTCATTAATTGTTATGCAAGTTGTGCCAAATCAGCAATTACGTCTAATCGTGTGTATGTTTTGCTAGAGTGGGTTTACTAGATTTGCTGCAAAGCTAATCTGGTAACATTACAATACACCAATAAGTTCCTGCTTTCCTACAAATCTAACATTATCTGATATCTACAGAGATAGAGCCTAAAGCTAGTCTCCTGTTGTAGCATGCGACATGTAAAAGCACTTTTTGCAATTGTGTAAGATTTTAAACTGTGTAGAAAAACATTTGGCATGGAGAAAATAGAGTCTGGTTTCCCTTTTCTACCCTGCCACCCTCTCTAAAGCAGTAGAGTAAAATATAGCATGTTAAAAGAATTAAAGTCTTCATTGTGCTCCGTTTGTCATTCCTACATTTACACTTAATTTGGAGTAAAAAGAAGAAATGGGTAGTTAGCATTTATCAGCATTAGCATTATCCACCTTGAAAAAGAAAAAGAACAACACCTACAGAAAGTGAAACTGCACTCAGAGAAATTCCAAAGAAGAGTTTGTTACAGACTGTGGCACTCACACAATACAGCATTATCCACTAAGTGCAGTGCAGATAAAAACAAGAGGAAGAATCTCACAGATAATCGCCTAAACATAAAAGGTACACACAGAATATGCAGGTTTATGCTTGTGTTAGAGCGGGCAGTTTATTCTTGTTACTTGAATGAGAATCAGAGGTAGTTTAGCTGGCAGGTTCTTTCAGGTGGAACAGGAATTTAACCTTGGTGCACAAAACATGAGGGGTCAACAAGAGGTTGAGATGTTATACGTATGTATATATATATATATATATATGTATACATATAACATCGTATATATATGTATATATATTATAAATGAAATACAAAGTATACAGTGTTCTGTTTAAGCTGCTGATAGTGTACACATTTTCTGAATTTATCTAGGTAAACTTTTCACTTTGCCCTCCTCAATTAGCCAGAGAACATATACTTATGTCTACTGTAATGTTAAAAGAGAAGTTCACAGTTTTTCAAGTCTGTCTTAAAAAGAAAAAAAAAAACAGTCAGGTGCTCATATGAACACTGAAAGAGGTTTTCCTCCACCCAGTGGAAGTACTGAACTGAAACTGAGGAATTAAAGACAAACTGTGTACTAAACAGTAGTCAGTAAGTGCTACATTCAAACCACACTGGATTCATTAATGTTATATCTTATATGTCATTAAGATAAAGCATCAGAGTTTAGAGTTTCCTGCTGCTTTAATTCTCTGCCCTGGTATTTCTGCACCCTGAGTCAGAACTGATTCATGGTGTGGTCAGTTCAGTGGTATTAGATACTGGACATTTGAAGACGTTATATTTATATCCATATATTTAAGGGCTGCTATTTGAAGATACACCATACAGTGTATGACAGCTGTTCTAATCTCCTCTGCTACACAGAAAGTGATGTTCACCATCTATAGAAAGTCAAACTAAGAAAATATCCAAGAAAGAAAACTAATTCACAGCACCACACACACACTAAATATGAGACATCATTTATGGGGAGAGCTGTAGAGATGGAAACAAAACTGGCAAAATACGAGAATCTCGATAACCACTTTAACTCACACAGTAGGTGCAGTATATTCACACAGGTGGATCATGAGACCCAGGCAGTCTCACTGAACGTTCCCAATAAAACTGTTTGACTTTTAGGTGCTCAGAGGCCTGCTGGTAGTTTTAGACAGTACATAAAATGGCTCAGAGGTGAGATACAAGCAAGATAATTCAAGTTTATGCATGTTTTAGAGCAGGCAGTTTACCCCTGCTTGTGGAATGAGAATGAGAAGTACCTGGCAGCTACTACTGCCAGGTACTTTCAGATGGAAGAGGAATTTACCCTGGTGCACAAAACATGAAATAGCAAAGTTATCAGACATTATCAGACTCAAAATAAATTCTTGAGATGTTAGACAGCATGCAAAATACACAATATATACACATTTGTTAAGGAAAAATACCTACAATTTGATATCCAACACTGAACTAAGATATTTCACGATATGCGGAGAGGAGAATAATACTGTACATGTTTAATGGCAGACTGATCTGAGAACAAACTTAAGCAGAGATTAAAGCTGAAATGGTGATGATATAGAAGGTATTTCACAAAATAAGGCTTAAAATGATTTATGTTTGTTTTTAAACAGTTGTGGAAGAGGTACAGAAGTAAAAGTATATTGTCGAAACTATTGTCACCAACTTAAATACTTAAAAGGATAAAAAGTATAATATAATATAGTACAATACTGAAAAATGACCCCTGTGAATGTTATACTGTTGGATTGTTATTGCAATAACATATAAGTGACATTTTATTGTAGCTGCTCGAGCTGGAGATGATTTTAAGAACTTTATATATACTGCTGGAAGTTTAATCTAAAACGATGTATCATCTGTGTGAAAAATCTTTAGAGGTGAGACAAGTCAATTGACAAAAAAAGAATATTTTTTATTATTGATTCTTGTTTTAAATACTTTCAAAAAAAGCCAAACATTTGATGATTCTTGCTCCTCAAATGTGAGAATTGGTTGTTTTCCTTCATCTTAAACTGTATTGAATAACATATTTTTTGCATTTTGGACTCCTGGTCCAACAAAACAAGACATATAAAGATGGCACTTTGGACATTTTCTGACATTTTAAAGACTAAATGATTTATTTAGAAAATTATTGGCAGATTGCACATTAATCAAGTTACAGTAAAAGTACATTGGGATTTTTGCAGAAAAGACTCTTTCTAACCCAGACACAGATATGATGATTTGTTGTTCATGGATTCACAGAAATAATTGAGCTCAGACTTATCTATTAATACTTTTGGTTTTGAATTTCAGTTTTGTATTTACTCAGCATGTGATTTTGATCATCGTATTTTGTATTTTATACTTTGTCACGTATTGTTGTGCCTCTGAGCCCGATCTCCCACAAAGAATTTGTAAAACTCAGAGGAGGAACTTCATCAGGAACCAGCTATGCCACTTTGCACTCCCAGCAGCAGAGATCACAGACTGACCTCAGCCTATGAGACAAAGAACTCTCTGATTGGTGCATTGAGTAACAAGGGCGGGACCCACAGTGTGGTGTGATTACTGGTAAATGGGGACTGATCCATATGGAAAGTACCTGAAAATCTCAGATGGGCCACGAGTCAGGACGGGGTCAACTGTGTTCAACTGCATGTGGGTGTGAGAGAGATCATGTGCCTGCAGGCTTGTTCTGCAGTGACTTTAGTAAACCTAGGGGCAAAGGCCTGGCTGTTTATTAAAGCATACTAGATGAAAAATACTTTTTTAATCAGAATAAGCTAAATTGAGTGACTTTAGCAGAACATCATGGGTTTTCTACACATTCAATTTGACCATAATCAAGAAATCAGGTATATATTTTTCAGCTTTTTTCTCTATTTTCAGTGGATAAGGTGTGTCTCAGACTCTCCTATTAAACAAACATTATCACTTGATCTTTTGCTGTTGTGTCTGTTTAATTAAATCGGAAAAACACTCACCCTCAGTCACACATAAACACATAATTACACCATGTTGGCACAGGCTAATGCAGAAAGACACATATTATTTTAGTAGAGGACAAAGTTGGACGGGAAAAAAACTCACAGCTTGGTAGATAAGATAACTTTACTGTCACTGTACAAATACAATGAAATGTTGTTTGGAGCAAGCCTATACATGCCTAATTAAGAATAAACTATAAAAGAATAACTATGAAAAATATAGACACTATACAGTGTAAGATACAAAAAATATAAAATAGATAAGAATGGAATACTGTATATACACAGTATATGGAAGCATGTTGATCTAGTAGTGCAGCAGTTGTGAGTAATATTACATAGAACAAATTATTGCACTTGAAGATAGATGATCGCACAGAACAGATTATAGTTAAGGGAGTTGGTGAAGTAAGTAAAGGAACAGTAACAGTCACTCACAACATGTGTAAGTGTTTAAATGTGTGTGATGTAGCTAGTCCAGTTCAATTACAGTGGTGGTGATGTTGTAAGGGGGCGTAGGTGACAGTGTTGGGATAAAAACTGTTCTTCAGTCTGGTCATGGGAGCATACAGGGCTTTGTAGTGGCTGCCAGATGGCAGAAGAGTGAAGATGCTGTGGGTCGGGGTGGGTGGGGTATCCATCATGTCATGAATTCATGGACTTGTTAAAAGACAGAGAATTAGAGGTGAAGATAAAGAGAAATTTAAAGAGAGACTCTCCTCCATAACCATACATTGTTTGCCTCGGTTTGGCTCTGTGACACACATTTTCCACGACCCTCCGGGAGGCCTTTAGATGTGGTTGACCTGACTGTGCAACGGCTCAGGGAAAACATCAAAACATCTTCAAAATTAAACAATTATGTCTACCATAACCGCGAAAAAGTAGAAAAATACCATCTTTTGATTGTTTTGTATATATTTTTTGCCTAATTTGGCTGTAGCAGCAGGGAAAGAGACATGACTGTGGGAGCATGTTGTGTTGCATGTATCGTACAAAGGGGTGACAAATTAAAGGAAAAACTGGTACAGGTCTGAATGTTTGACCCCTACAGTGAGGGGATCTGGTGGCTCTGTTATGCTGTGGGGGGCATTTTGCTGTCATGGTTTGGGTCTAGTTGTCCCCTTAGAGGGAAGGGTCACTGCAAATCAATACAAAGTTGTTCTGAGTCATTACCTTTATCCTGTGATGAAACATTTCTATCCTGATGGGAGCGGTCACTTCCAGCATAACAATGCCCCCATCCGTAGGTCATGAGGGGTCACTGACTGGTTTGATTTGTATGAAAATGATGTGAGTCATATACTATGGCCTTCACAGTCATCAGATCTCAGCCCAATTGAACACCTATGGGAGATTTTGGGCCGACATGTTAGACAGCGCTCTCCAGCACCATCATCAAAACACCAAATGAGGGAATATCTTTTTGAAGAATGGTGTTCATCCCTCCAGAAGAGTTCACAAGAGACTTGTAGAATCAGTGCCAAGGTGCATTGAAGTTCTTCTGGTGGCCTGCCTACCTTACTAAGACACTTAATTTTGGTTTTTCCTTTAATTTGTCACCTGTCTGTATGTTACTGTAGGTTATGCATATTAATATAGTATTTGTAGAAAAAATTACAAACACAGTATACTGAGTTTTTCTCCCCATTTTCCAAATTCACTTTAAGGTTTAAGCATGTACACACGTGCATGATTTCTGACATTACAACTAGTTTGGAAGCCAGTCGTGGTCCAGTATTCAACTTACACAAGTGTTATGTGGAAATTTGAATCCTCCAGTGCACAAACACTGAGAACGGAGTTTTCAGTGAATTAGGAGACATCTTGTGTCCAGCAGTTGAACTTTTGAAATGAAAAATATTTACATATTCATAGACTGGAATTTTTAATGAGGGAGAAGGAGGAGATGTTGTTTAAAGGATGTTGACAAAGAAACTTAACTTTTTTGTGCAAAAACCATATTAGACACACATTATTATTCAATGTATAGTATTTTATATACATCTAAAATATGCCTGAAGGGGATATTTAAATTTGTGACACAATTTGTTCAACCGCCGTAGTCAGTCAATTTTTTCTTTCTGAAACATCCGTACATGGCAAATACCGTGTGGTGTGAGTAGGATTAGGAAAAGATTGTGGTTATAGCAAATAAACTATGGGTACGGTATGGTTAGGATTAAGCAACTACGACTTGTGGGTTAAGGTGAGGTTTGGGGGAGGGATTGGGGTTGACTCCTTTTATGCACAGACCTACTGACATCACCAGCCATACGTTCAAGGGGAAGTGGCACATGCCACATCCACAACCCTTTGTAGGTTTGTAATTTCTTAGGTTCAAGGTGGAGTTCTGGTGGAGTTATTTCTGATGTGGAAGAGTGAAATAAATAGGGAAGATAGGGGAAATGGTAAGGGGGAACAATGGTTGAGGTTAGAGGTAGGGGGTAGGGAATGGTAGGTAGGGTCAGAGGTCAGGGTCAGGGATGAATGTTCGACGAGAAGAGGGGAGGTCCAGAGATGGATGAGTCCTGTCCAAAAATTAAAATAAAAACATAAATATAAAAAAATTAGACAAATAATTAAAGGTTGAAACAAGTTCATGGGTTCTTGAAGGATGACTAAAGGAGTGTAATTGGTGGTGGGAGTCTGACTGAGTTGTAAGTGCCACAGCAATCTGTTAAGTGCTCCAATGGAAAAAGGGAAGGAAACAATTATAAACAACAAACCAGAATGAATCATATCAAAATAGGATAAAAAATATCTCACTTCAAAATATATATAAATAAATAAACAGATAAATAATATACAATAGCCTATATATATGGAAATAACCCACAGATGGTGTCTCAGAATCCCCCCCACCAGTTCACAACCATAACCAAATATAAATAAATTTAAATGAATGTAGATAAATGCTTGGTGGACTGTGGACTATGAGAGGTTTGTTTCCAGTATCATGACGTGAAGGTGGGTCTTATCAATGCGTTTAAAGTGCTTGACTTGTCTAGAGTCTTTGTTTGAATGTTATGTAGGTGTTGTTTGAGTCTAATTCCTAGTGCGTGTCTGGTTTCCTCTATATGTGTGTGATTACAGTGGGTGCGCATGATGATGTAAACCAGATTCTCTGTCAACAACTGAGTACTGCGGGGGAGTGGATAACCTTTTGACCTGGTCCAGAGGAGTCATTCTTGTCGGAAGTGGGAGGCCCACGTGGGAGGAGCCACAGGAGGACCTGACCGGAGAGGAGGATCTGACTAAAATGTCCTTAAGGTTATTGTTTTTCTTGTATGCTATTATGAAGTTTTGCAATGGTGGGTGAAAGAGCTGTGCTTTGCAGAAGTTGCGTTTGACGGCTGTATTTAGTGTCCTCATAAAGCTTACTAATACAAAGAATTGCTCCTAGTTATGAAATTCTAAAAAAATTCTTAGAATTATGATGTTTCCTAAGAATTTCCCTTTACAGTTAAGACTAGATTCTGATAAAGATAAAAGTTATTCACAAAGTATCTTAGCCCTTAAGAGAACTCCTGTTAGGAGGAGTTTTAAGAGGCTTAAGAGGTTCTTAAGCAGAGGAGAAAGTGTCGGAAAGAGGTAGGAGAAATATTCTCCAAATGCTGAATGACAGTGAGTTCATGAAACACTACAGATTAGATTGTGCAGGGATAATGTGTGTCGTCCATCTCATTTACAGATGAGCTCCCATCTCCCACCCAACACAATATTACTATAAAGCCAGAGATGAAAGTGATCACAACACTAAGTGTAATTTGGCAAGTGGAAAAATTTGGAATTTGCTGGCAGCTGGAAAAAAAAGATTTACATGCCAACCAACACTGCTACTTGTATAAACTGGCCAGCAATCACAGAAATTGATGAAAGCTGAGACATTTTTAAGCCAAATAGATTAAGTACTAAAATGACCAGCATGGTAAATAAACGTAAGAAAATAAATATAACAACTATCAGCATGTGTATAGGCTGCTGCACAAGTAGGCCAGTGTTTTCATAGGCTACTTTTGTAGTATGGCTCACAATTTAATCAACAGAGATGTTCATTACATAAAACAGTATTTATAAATACGCCATGTCTTAATAGAGACTAAATTCCATGATTAGGCCTATCAAGTTCACTTTCCATTCTATGCCCATTTTCACTAAGAGTGCATTTTTCTTTCTTTTTGATCAACCAATCACACATTTTAAAAGAACGAGTCATACCTAGAAACAGGATCAACCACACCCCCTCACAAGTTTCTGTCCCTTCCTTGCCCAGAGTTGCTCTGAGAATTTTCCTAAATCACTCTTAATCTAGGATTCCTTGCTAGAAATTTTTAGGCAGGTTGGGAGCTCTCTGAGAGTATTCTCAAAAATGTTTGTGAATACAGCCCCTGGAGTCCTGATTGTATGTGGTGATGAATGTTACGATGTCTCTGGCCCCACGGCAGGTGCTCTGTTATGATTTGGTTTTAAGGTGTTGGTATTGATATAATGGAGGGATCTTTTCGAGTATCCTCAGGTTCTGAGTGATTGAAGTAATGAAAATGAATGTCCAGTGAACAAAGTCTATGATATCCGATGAATTGTGATGTAACTATACCTTTAAAAGTGTGTTTGTGATGGAAACTGTGTTCATGGAGGAAGCAATGTGTGTCTGTAGGTTTTAAAAATACCTTGGTTGACCAAGTTTTTGTGCCATCTGGTAGAGGTGAAAAGAATAGCCTAAGTAATGTCCCAAAAAAAAAAATCAGTTGTTGTTATCAGTGTGGGCTTTGGGTTTAATTGTTTCATCGTGTTGTAGCGGTTTGACTAGGAGCCCGCATGCCAGTCAGATTGCAAGTCTGACAAAGATAATATTTTTAGTTATATACCAGCCAACCCTACAAAGGACCCATGTCTTGCGGTACATGGCCCCTTAACAATCACTAACAACCAGGTATTTCAAAAGGCACCAGCAGACAACAAGAAAGACAAAACACACGAGAACTGGAAGTCCATCGCAGTGTATCATACAGCCAGTGCTCAATACAAAACCCACAGTTCAATTACCAATGAATGAGTCCTTATCTCAACCAAAAAAAACTCCTCCTCGGGATCCCGGAAAGCAAACAAAAATACTCAGTTTGAGACTCAGTACCACAGTTGACCAACGAAAATAAACCCGAGACTCAATACCACAGTTGGCCAGCAAAAATAAACCCACAAAACTCCCTGAGTGATTGAAATAGAATGTGTGCGGCTTCCTGAAAATGAATGTCCAGTGAACAGATCCTGTGGAATCAGATGAGTTGTGATTTAACTATACCTTTAAAAGTGTGTTTGGGATGGAAACTGTGTTTATGGAGGAGACAATATGTGTCTGTAGGTTTGAAAAAGACCTTGGTTAACCTTGGAGTTTTTGTGCCGTCTGGTAGATGTGAAAAGAATATAGTAGTGTCCAAAAAAAAAAAAAAATCAACTGTGCTATCATCAGTGTAAAAATAAGGAGAGTGAGGGATGGGGAATGTGATGCAACAAAAGTGAACGTTAATTGCAGGTGTGCAATGGGACAAAGACCTCGGTTTCCTGCATGAAAGCCAGACAAGCAACACACCCATCCTCCACCCCTTCCTCCCTACCTTTACTTACTGCCTTGCTGCATAAAGGGCACACTACTTCTACATTTCTGGGGTTGCTGTGGCTCAACTGCATTTACAATTGACTTGCTGCATTGGGACTGAATGTTGGGATTAGCCAAAAATCATGAGGTGTGAAATTGTCAAGTATAAACATAACTATGGGCTGCCTTAAGATTTGATCCTCCATGCAGGTTGGAGGTGAACCAAAACATGCTGACATGCATGCAACACGAAGGGGCCACCCATGCACAACACAAAAACAGTTAAAAAAAAAGGTACGTCGGTATGCGTAGCAAATACATGCAACACTTTCGATTCATAAATCTGATTTGGAATCCATTAAAGTCACAATTGTTAAGATTTCAGTCCTGGTTGATTTGGCTGGTGACATTGGCAAGTGAGGTTTAGTGCTACAGGTCTCAGAATGCTGGAGGCAGGAAACGCTCGATGAGTAAGTACTTCGTCAGAAATACAACAGAAGAGCAACTGGTGGATCAGCCTACAGAACAACCAAACAAACTGATGTTATTTTCGGTTTCATTGCTGTCTGCATTATTTAAAACTATCCTGTTTTGTAGACACATTTTTTGTTAATGGCCATGGTCAGGGCTAACCTCTTACAAGGTGGCATTTATTGTGAAGCAGTCATAGTAAAAGCAATGTATTTGTGTTTCCCCAGTTGAATACTTTTAATGTGAAGCAGCAGCAGTAGGAAATGCTCCATTTGCAGGGGCAGAAACTTAATGCAACCATTATAGTGTGTTTAGAGAGTTAACAGTACACAGTGAGGTCTGGCAGACTCGACCACCAAAACTACTTTATAGAGAGGTGAGTAGAATGTAAATACATTGAATAGTCATTGCTGCAAAAAAGCAGAAATTCATGAAAATCATTTAATGAAAAAGTAATTAGGCTGACAAATGATACGGTGATGTTAGAAAACACTATGTGCTATACATTTAAATGAGTTACTGTAACATCTGAACTTTGTTCAAGTTTATGACCTGTATGCTTCCAAAACATACAGGTCTACTAACTTCTTGTTTCCAAAAGTTAGTTGCACTACTCTCAGCAGTGGAAACTCCCTAAAATTTGAAACAGTTTTCCTTGATGATGTTCTTGTGAACCATCATCTGCCTGTGTTGTGTCATACAGGAACTCTTGATTAGTCAGTGCATAAACAAGACACTAGAGGGCTTTTAATTTGAAATGGTGGATACAGGAAGTGGTGACACGTGGCGACCAAGGCCCCAGGAAATACTAACTTACTACCTACCATATACTCAATCAGTGTGTGCTGTATACTGCCTACTATGTAAACGATTAAGTACGCCAATACCAGCAAACTGTTCACACTACAGTATACTCAAGCAAGACAGTCATGTGACCACATCATGTGACTGCATCACATGACTGTATCGATCACAACATCTGGTCTCACCTGGCCAGCTCCACATCTCCGAAAACATTGCACCAAATTTCCAAACAGGTGTTATTTGGATAAACTGACCACATATTGACCACATATTACTTTCTCACATGAAAAAATATTAAAACTTAATAAAATAACATAACATAACATAACACAGTCCTACAGAGAAAATGACAACAGCTTAATCGCCATCAGTTAGTGCGAAATACATTCTGGGATTCTTACAGCCAACCAATGGTATGACTTCATCACTCAATCAGTCAGTCAGAGACATTTGGCCTCGTTGTTGCAGTCCAGCCAAAAAGGGATGCCCTCCTCTAATAATCACCACATTTACTCGAGTGCTGTGCAGCACATTTTCCATTTTCAAGTAGCCATTTCATTATGACTTCATGCAGAAAAGGCAGTGAAAGCTTGTAAAAAACATTTGTTTTAACACATTCTTTGATGATGATGATCATCTGTTAATGTTTACAGCTGAAGTCCAGGCCGACAGGCAGAGTGCAGAATTGATCAGGTCACAGGGCATGATTCAGATGATGATGATTATTCATTTTTAATCATTATTGTCCAAAGAGACATTCTGGGAATCCGAATCATCATTACAGGAGAACTGTGACTCTTTCCCTCTAAAAATGTTCAGCAAGGCACATAATTCTTAGCTTCTGCAGTAGAGCTACATGGCTACATCTCTTAAATATAGATGAGACAATGAGAAAGGGTAGTTGCCTACAGTATTGTTTCACAAATGTTTTGATGTATTTCATGTATATTTGCAACAGTTTTTCAGAAAAGTACTCACAATTACACAAGTGGTCCAGTCATACCTCACTCTGGTTGAACATGAGTCACAGACCAAATTCTGATGTGTGAACTTACAACAACTGAAAACGTAATAAAACATCACTTCCTCTTTTGGACCTTGGTCTTGGTTTCCATTTCTGGGAAATCAAGGTATCTGAGATGGTCCAGTAAGCATTAGCAACATGTGTTTCTCACTTTAGTGTTTATGTTTAATGAGAAACACATGTTCTTTAGTTTCCCTGTTTAGTTCCATTTCCTGTTAAGCTCCTTTTTAAAAAAATTAAGTTCCAGTTTGTTTGTGAAGCAGGAAGGACTTTGTCCAACAACTAAATACCAACAAATCACCCATATTAAATGACAAATACTTTGTTGTTAACTTACTTTCAGGACAAATAAGGATTTGCTGTTCTTACGGCCCTATTGGGGCCGTAAGAACAGGAAAATATAATTTGTTAGAGCCTTACAAAACAATAAATCATTTCTGTTACAAAGAATAAATTGTTTTCTGATTTGGCAGTGCTCTAAGGTTTGGTTAGGGTTAGGCACAACTCCCGTTTATTGTCACTGTAAAATATTTGGGTAAAGTTGGAGAGCAATCGTGGTCATGGTTAAAAGAAACCAACGCTGACTGTTCATAAAAGAGCGTGAAGCGGACAGTGATCTTTTGTGTTACAGTATGATGTTTTGTTGACCCATCCAACCATGACCTCCTCCCCGTGTGGCTCTAGAATAACATCTCACTATTTCCTCCTTTGCTCTCGAAGAACAGGATAATTAATAAGTGAGTGCTACGTGCAGGAAATGACAGTTCAAAGAAAATGAAAAAGGAAATCAAGTATACAATCTCCAAATGTTTCTGTAACATTTGTGACTCATCCATATTTTTGGACAGTGTATAAGCTAATAGAAATACACTGAAAAGCCAAGAGACAGAATTTATTCCCGATAAATATTTGATCTGATGCTTTTAAATAGTTTGTATTACTGAAGAGTACAGCATGTTTGATCTGAGTCAGTGTATTACTTGTTTTTCCATCCTTGTGAAGTAATTTTTAAGGTTCACTGACCAAGATGAGTACACCATGAAAACTTACCAAGCTTTTCTTGAGAGATATTTAACTGCCTCTGTAGTGATTTAGACCTTTTCTGTAATATTTCCCTGACTGACTTTACAGTTGTATGCATTTTTATTGCAGCACAGCACTATATGTCGCAACACAATGCAACTCAAACTAAAAGCAACCTAATGCGATGCAAATACCCAAAAACAAGACAACAGCATAACAAAACGCAACGCAATGCAACAGAGACCCTCAAAGCAACGCTGTATATCTACAATAAATAAAAGCAGTAAATTATAATCTTATCAAGGATGTTGCACAAGCCTTTCAAGTTTCACTTTAGTCAAGTGTACTGTATCTCACATCATTTTCCCCAGAGTTCAGCAAAAAAAATCAATTTCAGGAGCATGAGGCTGTTTAGTTGCCCAAGGTGATGGAGCAGCTTTGATACCTTTGTTTTTGAAGACGTGAAACCTTTTGATTCAGAAACCTGCGGTAGAGTTTGTGCAACAGCACCTGATTTTTTAACCTAATAGGGGTTTAAAAGGTCTTTCACTGGCTTCACAGAGATTAGATCTGTTTGTCTGTGCGTTCGTGTTCGCTTACACCGTGAGTCAAACAGTTGATGAAATATTACAGAGTGGCGTAATGAGGCACATGAGGCAGGAGAGGAAGAAGTCTTGTGATGGAAAACCCTAATGTGTGTTACAGTAAAACTAGAGCTTTACATGAAGTGTCAGGCTGTTCATCCATACTACTCTTCTATCTTTTTATTTATCCAATAAAGCTGCCTTGATTTATGAATTTCACACTTTCTTTAATGTGATTTCTATGAAGACATTGTTAAAATTTTGTTTTTATGTGGTCAAATTAAAGTCAGTTCAACTTGAAATCAGTTCAAATAAACTCATAAATGCATCGCAGCTGGACTTGCTCTTGTTTGGCTCTTTTTCACTAAAATCACTGAAATACATCCAAACCAAGCAGCTGGAAAGCCTCCACTCAGCAGGGGTACGTTCATTTTAAAACATTTAAAGTGTCTGTCTGGTTAAGCGATACATTTCTTTCTCACAGCGAGCGATGGTTTACAGCATCCTTTGAGATATGTTTAGTCCAATTTGGTGGGTGTAATGGAGGCTAAAAAAGACCGATGCATGGTGTAAAACACAAAACAGTTCCTAATAGCCATAAATACAGCATGGGATGGATTAAACATATAAACCCACATTTTCAATCTTATCTGAAAAAAGTAACTTAAACAGCACTGGTTTTCAGCTTTAATAGTAACATTGCCACTTATCTATAACAGCACAGTTAATAAAAAATTGTTTTGGATTTATTATATTTGTTTTAATCACTTAAAAGTGCAATTATACTTGATCTACTTATTTTTATCCTCCACTGTGAAATGCTGTGTCCAATCCTTTTTTAAAATTCCAATGGAGAAAAGCTAAATCCTTATTTGTATTTATTTTTGTTGGCCTACAAATCGTCTATCGAGTCTAGAAATATCTGAATTTTCCCATTATAATGTTTAAGTTTTAATTGTTGAATATAAAATCCCTTTGGGTCGCTAAAACTATCAAAATTCCCAAGAAAATCACTATTACTACAATACTTCTGTGTCCTTAAATCCTTAAGTATAAAGCCTCTTGACATCCTTTCAATATAACTAATTCAACTCCACTTTGAACTGAGCTTAATTTCTTTTTACGTCACAAAAATTATCTACATCCTGGACCATCCTCAAAACTTAATCCTGATAATACAAGTCACTTAACTTTTCTTAAACCAGGGGGGGAATAACAGCTGCCTTTGTTTGGAGAGATATCATGAGACAGAATTACACTGACTCTTGCTGTGACTCACTGAATGATGTGTTTTCTCTGCTAACTGCCAGTGATTATATGTTGTATGAGATAAACCTGTCATTAACCCAGAGGGCACAGGAGCAGCACAAGATGAACACCAAACTTCCCCGAGCAAAGTCAAAACTGTTAATTTGGATTTCCATTATTTCCTGCATGTTTGAGTGACATAAAAAAATACATCTATTTTAGTATAAGTGTTGTTTTCTTAGTGTTTAAAGAGAAGACACATTTACAAGCTTTGAGCATTTGTAAGCTACTGTTGTGTCAATTTGTGTCAGGTGTAACTTGACAGCCAACTCTGTATGCAAGCACCTTTGCCCTTTTGCTCTCACAGACTCACATGACATTTGTTACAGTCACTGCACAAGCAACATTTCCTCAGAAAAGAAGTGGTACAGGACATGTAGTAAGAAAGGGAAGATAGGAAGATGTACTTGTGACTGTGAGTCAACACAAGAGACTGAAAGAGCAGATAAAATCAGCCAAATATAATAATAATAATATGAGTCCAGCCTGCAAAACAAAGCTACCAATCATCTATCCACCTATTTATCCAAATATGGAACCTTTTTTTAGACATGGTGTGAGCAAAAAAAAAGCATGTCAACAATCAAAATAAGACTTGGATTGCTTGCTTTATTCAGACCTGAACAGAAAGAACTTTTGTCTCTCTTATCTTTGTAATGTCAGCTCTTCTGCAGCCAAAACCGTCTTTGCCCAAACAAATATGACCTGGGGGACATCCAGTGATTTTAACTACTGCAGTGATTTTGATCCTTTGTTTGTAAAGTAAAAATGTCCTACCGTGCAAATTCCCCGTGTGCGGCATTTGGTTGAAGACAATTGGATGCCCTGTAACTACTTCAGCATTCACACTTGGTCTTCCTCCTGTCATAAAAGAATAAAAGCAAAAGTGGAATTTTTAGAGGAAGGTTTTGAACATTGTGTCAGCACTAACAAACCTGACAAAGTCACAAGTCTAAGCCTTTTACAAATATATGACACAGAAAGAAAGAGTGTGCAGCAAATGAAAAATGAGGCTTGTTTTCAGTTTGACGTACATGCTTGTTGTGGTTTGTCCAGTGTGTCTTGGAAGGATTTGATGAGCCTGAGGTTTATCCAAGTTTCTCATCCTTTAAGAGAGCATAAAAATGACCAAAATTAGGGTTTTCCAAGTCAATGCTGCTGTGTTAACAGTGTTTTTTTTAGCAAAATAACATACACACAAATCATACAAAGGGCTTGAAGGTCAACTCGCTGAAGGACAATTTTAACCCACACAAACCAAACTTAAGTGTGGTCATGTGCAAAAAATTCCATTCTTCAAACTTACAGGTGTCACAGTTAAGCTGAAATGCCGTGAAAATAATCTCTCGATAACTGATTTATACCCAGCTGGCTGCACGCTTCGGGCCTGTGTAACATTTCCTATTCGAGTAGCAGGGGTTTGTGGGATGTGTGGAGCTGTAAACAGGAAGTTGAGTAGAGCCAGTACAGGAAGTGCATCAGTCAAACACAATTTATCATTTCCAATAACTCAGTTGGGTTATTTGCCTGTTACAGTAAGTTGCAAGTGGCATATGACACAATGGGCATATGACTGTGGACTGTGACCCTGTGTTGTCTGACTTTTATTCCCTGAGTGAACAAAGCTTCTTTATGACTTCCCTCGCCTGTCTTGGTTCCTACCGGATATGTAAATATTTAAAATAAAGGTCACAAATATATTTTAATTTATAAAATAGGCAAAGTAGTTTCCTTAAACATCTTCACTTTGTGTTTGTGTGATGTAAATAAAGCAGCAGCAGGATGGTTTATGTGGATCGGCTCATAATGAAACTACAGTGCCCATGGTCACAGTATTAAAGGACCATGTCAGCGAGTGCAACAGAGAGGCTGACTGATGTCTTTTTAATAGTTTTTGGACACTATGCTTGTAGGTGCACAGCTGTGCAGTGAGCTAAACAAACTTCCAACAGAGAGTTTAACAGGATGCAATTGTGAAACTGTGACAAATTAACTGATGGTGATTACAAATCAGGAAAAGATACAATAAACAACAGTTGGACTACAGTTATTTTAAAAATGAATTAGTACAATAAGAACAAACTGACTCTCAAAAGTATAAGCTAGCTGTCAAATTAGTTACATTCTCATGCCAGAAATAAAGTATCATCTGTAGGCCTAAAGATCAACATTAAGTCCTCATAGGAAGTGTAGTGCTGTAATTATTCTAGTAAACACACACATAGAGTCAACAAGAGTAAACATTAAAAGTAAAATACTTTAAATACTTAAACAGTTAGCCCAACAGTAATTGAAAGCTGATGTGAAACCAGAACTTCTGGTTCCAGAAGTAAGAAAACCAACTTAAAAATCCCATACTGTATGTTACTATGCTAATAACTAAAAATCCTGCCTTGGAACTGAGCTTTTCTCAACTGTATGTCATGTGACTCCTTTCATATGTTTAGATAAGCATGGAAGTTTTTTGAAAAATGATCTAATATCATTGTTTATTCAATATTTATGTTTTTTAATGGCCTTTAACGAACACTATTTTCCATAAGACCTAGACGTTTGCAGGTGCATACATGAGCTAGTTGAGGGGTTGTAATGTCTATAAGAACAGCAGGACAGAGAGTGAATGATGTAGAAATGTTTTGATGGCAGTAATTACAACTAAAAAGCTGTAAGAAAGTGTCGGGGGGGTTTTATGCATATGGATGAAACCAAGTTACGATGATGTAGGTGCCTGCACTGTGCTGCTGGTAGTATTCTGATGGGAACTGTAGTGTTTTCCGTGCTCACAAAGTAATCATTGTTAAAATCTCTGATCTTCTGATATCAAGTGTTGCAGCGGATGCTGAGTTGTCTTAGAACATGGAAAGTAAACCTCAGGAACACGATTTAGTTTTTCAGAAAGACAGATGAAAGAATCTGTTAATGAGGGATTGCCTTGAGTAACAGAAGCTAGAGGAACAAAGGTGAGACTGGACGTGATGTTATGACTTTGGCTCTCTATTCAACAGTTACTTAGTAAAATGATAAAATTTTGGTCTGATTTAAATTCTCATGTTTACAATACCACTAATGTTACTCACAGTTTTGATATTAAAGATATAATTTGTTACTATGACAATATAAGTCACAAATCTCTAAATTATGTTGTCAACTTTTTTTATTTCATTGGGAAACTTTTTTATTCACAATCAGAAGTATTTAGGTTTGACCCTCTTTCCCTCTTTCTTTGTCGATTGAGTTCAACTCAATGCTAAACTCTCTTGCTCTTGCAAACAATAAAAAAGCAACAGGTTCTTAGAAATTTACAGAAATATATTTGATGAAACCCTCTGAAGTCAAATTAATTGCTCTTTTGTAATGTCTGTCCTTATTTTTTTTTATTCATAAGATTTGTTTTTATTAAATTTTGAAATTATTCTCATTACTTAGTTTTCAACCTATTTTGAATATTTATTTGTCTCTCATTGCATTGATTTGTTTTGTTTTCATCCATTGTTTTTTTTTTTTTTTTTATATACTTTTTTGTTATCAGCTCTCCTGTTCTGTGTTGTGTATTTGTGTATTTACAATTTTTTTGTTGAAAAATGTTTTGTATTTAAAAAAAATAATAAAAAAGTTACTTAGAATGTTGCATTAGGAAAACATTGTCTCAAGATAAGCTAGTAAAGTGGCTAGCTAGGTTAGCAGTTAGCTGATCAGAGAAAAACTAAAGTCTACAAACTCACAAAACAGTTGTTATAAAGAGTAGTGCAGATAATTCTCTAACAAGAGAATTTGCAGAGTAGCTAGCGGATGCCTGTCAACACTTGTCTGGACACAGGTCAGACAAATGGTGGACATAACAATATCAGTAAGGGCCTGATCAGGCAGAGCATTTTTTGCAAGTTGCAAAACGCGAGGTGCACTGCACTGCTTTTTTCTTGAGGCCTACAATTTAAAAAAAGAAGAGCTTGCCACATCTTTTTTTATTGTTGCTTGGCAACCACCGAATCACCTGTCCTTAGCCTAACTGTTATTTTACTGTGAAGTGAACTCACTCCAGGCCCTCTGTCTTCTGTTCAGATCAGGGTAACTACGATTGGTAAAGTCATAGCTCTGGATATCTAGTAACAGCCACCACTAGTTTTTCCTCCATGACTGTTATCTCCACTTGTTGTCATCACCACCACAGAAGGCCCGTCTCTCAAGTCATCCAATTTGAAATGCAAATGACGTCGGCTGAGTTTGTTCAACTCATGGCACTCAGGGCGCTCCTGCAAAAATGTGACGCACATAGAACGGAAACACGCAAGGTGCTCAAGAAGGTAAAAGCAGCAAGGAAAAAGCTTTATTCTCATTGAAAACAATTACAAAAAGCTGCCCCAGGCTGCTAAAACGTGCTCTGTCTGATCAGGGTCTAAAGCTGTAACTGCTGCTGAACTGTGCTAGCAGAGGTTGCTATAGCAACAAAATGTTCAACTGAAAGCAGCAGAAACCTGCTGCTGGTGGAAAATAATATAAGTAGGATAAAAAAAAATGTTGGTTTTGGTCTTTCATGGGATTTGTTGACAATAAAACACATTTACACTGACAGTGAGGGCATGTTTGGGTGAATCACGAACAACAGTCACCCTTTTGACAGATGAGGGTAGTCTGTGTGAATGTGGAAGTTATTCATTCTCTAAACTCTAGTCTGAAATGAATTGGGATGCTGACTTTGTGAAAAAAAATAACATGAATGTAGCGTTTCTGTCCAACGTCCACAGTCTGGATGTGAAAGTGCTGTATGGATTAATTTAGCTCATTAAACCCAGCAAGAATGACTTGTTAGCTTATGATTTAATTCAAACTCCATGATTTCTTGCATTTTAATCCAGATTAAAGCATATTTTAAGATAATAAAAAATCTGAAACACGATACAGTAAAAGTGGACTTTTGGCTAGGAATCGTTGTCCTAAGCTGGAGGCAGACTACTCGATCTTCATCAGAATGTTATTGAAAAATGAGTACGTTTGAAACTTTCTATACTCTGCGCAGGTTAAGGCGGGCTCAGAATACAGGAGTTTTGGACCGATTTATCCCCAGTTCACCCTTCCCGACAATTGGAAGAGAAATCTGGTCTGGGACCTTGGCCGTTACCAACGTTCAGCCCAAATAATCTAGTAATGTGAGGAGTTTACAGATCCAATCTTAAATCTAAAGAACAAAATCTGGATGGTTACGTCACTACTTTCCGAGTGGTGTCACAATAGCCAATGAGAGAAACAAGTCTACAAGGAGACGGGAGCGAATGAGAAGACTTTTGAAACAACAACAAGCTGTTGTACGGGTGCATTGGACAGCTGAGACGGAGGAAAGGCTTGTTGATACGTCTATCAATTAGCACAGCAGGAACTGTGCATAATGTGGATTTCCTTTAGGCAATACTCACTATGTTGCCAGGCTGGCTATCAAGCTGTACAGCATCTGGGTCCTGTTACAAATATATTTGAGTGCTACATCACTGAGTTCTTATTCATTATGGACTAAATAAGTATTTCCACAAGATTGACATGATACCTTAAGCCCCTCTGGAGTCCAGTGACACAGTCTCCTCCTCATCTGCTGCAGAAGTGCCTTCCCCCTGCCATATTCAACAGAACTTGACCTAGCGTTGACAGGATGTGCCAAGACATATAAATATAATGAATAATACTTACCGGATTATCGTCTGGTGGCTCCAGAAGAGTGAGTGTGTTGCCAGATGCTGCAAGGCAAACCAAAGTCAGAGAGTGCACATAACACCATTTACATGGTTGATTAAGTTCCATGTGCAGTACTGGGATAATGTACCTTGTATGAAGAGGACAATTTCTGTAGGTGGGACAAAGTCAGTGGCTGCCCCCCCCACCGGATCCCTTCCATCACAGGCCTCCCTTGGTTCAGGTCAAGGGCCAGCTCCTCTGCTAAGGTGAAGTCTGGGGTTGTTGGGACAACCCCCCCCTCCCCAGTGCCAGACACATGTGCCTTTTTCTTAACTGCTAAAATCAGTACAGACAATAAACTATGTGAGCAGGCAGCTTTTAAGTAATTTATACACCTCATTTGCACATTTTTATCAACAATCAAGGCACTTACCAGCCTGCAAAATGTTCTTATATTTAATCTCGACTTGTTGCAAAGTCCTCTTTTGTCCAGTCATGTTTGTTCTGTCGAAATATTTAGAGAGATAGATAGAGATATATATAGAGAGAGATTTGCACATATTGTTATAGTACATATTCTTGCATTGTGGTTTGTAATTAGTCTTCATGGTAAATTTCCTGAGTAACTATTAACTTCCACTGCTCACTTTTACGGCAAAGTGTACAACTGTTAATTTGTGAAAATGACAAGTAACTCCTTGAATTGTAATTATGACAGTTTCAGTGGAGCAGTGGTTAGTAAGTGTATATTTTTGGACTAGTTGTAGACAGTCGGTCCGCTATTGTCTGCCAGGCTTTTTCTCTCTGTTTAATTACAGTGGCCGTATTGCCTTTTTTACATATAATATGTTTCACCTCCTCATAAATTTCCATTATAAGCTGTTGCTCACTTGACGAGAAATACACTGCACGCGGCTTCTCCATTTCTGCATCAGTAAGATTGGATTTACAGATCCAATCTTAAATCTCCAGAACACAATCTGGATGGTTACGTCACTACTTTCCGAGTGAGACCACAATAGCCGATGAGAGAAACAAGTCTACAAGGAGACGAGAGCGAATGAGAGGACTAAACAACAACAAGCTTTTGTACGGGTGCATTGGACAGCTGAGACGGAGGAAAAGGCTTGTCGATACGTGGCAAGAACATGACGGCCTATATAACGTGTCTTCCAAGACATATCATAAGCATACGGAGAAAAGAGAAGAGCTGTACTAAAGCAAGTTGTTGCACCATGTCAGTCTCCATTTTGTTTGTATCTGCTTTCCCATGAGATCATGTGAGATCACGAGGTGGTGCATTGCTCCCTCTGGCACGATAATCTTAATAATATCCTGTAGTGTGTGATGTGCCATTATTTATTATCCTGCAGCGTGTGCATATTTGATTTCTTAGTCTGAAGTCTTAGCCCGGCTTTAGTTGGTTAGTATGAATGCTGGATAGATGCCTCATTTTAACTGAAATGATGTGGTGACTACTTATTTGGTCAGTGAGGTTCAGCCAGGTGATATATTTGTTTAGCTCAAGTCTGTTGGATAGCCGGTTGATTGAATCGGTTGGCTGATTTATTGGGTTGGCTCACTGCATGTTTGTCTTTCAGTTACTCTTTTCTGGGTTTTGTTGGGAAGCTGAAAAGTCACCTGGCAAGTCAGTGGATTGGTTACTTTATTTTATTTGGCTCAACTTGTTTGGATGGCTGGTTGAGTTATTAAGTCATTTGGCTGATTGTTTAGTGTGTTTGCTGGCTGGTTGATATTGTTTTGAGTGGATTCAGTTTTAATTGGCCTGGTTTTATTGTTAGATGACCTTGCAATAGATTATTTTATCCAGGTTGGTTTGGGTGTGTTTGATTCTGTGGGTCTAAATTTAATCCTGTTTGTGACAGTGGCTGTTTCGTGGTTTGGTTTACTCTGACATGTTTTGCCTTGTTCTGACCTAATTTACTCAGGACTTGTTGTGATTAGTCTCCTGAGAATAATTAGTCTGGACTAGTTTGTGTTAAATTTGTTATGTCTGTCTGTTCTCTTATATTCCTGCTTTGGTGTGGTGTGGTGTGGTTTGGTTTGGTTGGGTTGGTTTGGTTTGGTTTAGTCTGACATGTTTTGCCTCGTTCTGACATAATTTACTCAGGATATGTTGTGATTAGTCTCCTGAGCATATTAAGTTAGTCTAGACTAGTTTGTATTAAATAGTTATGTCTGTCTGTTCTCTCATATTTCTGCTTTGGTGTGGTTTGGCTAAGTTGCTTATGTTTCCTTTGCGTTGGTTGAGTTGTGGTTCGTCCCCTCTTTAGCTTATTAGGTTGACACTGGCTGGTCGACATTAGGTTGGCAGACCCCGGCTTGATTTGCCTCGATGAGTTTGGTCATATACATTAGTCTGAGCTGCTACAGTACAGAGGAACATATCTTCTTCAGTGAGGCTGATGTAACACTGAGCCAAAGAGCTGCAACACTGCGTCTGACACTACAGCGCTGCTCATATACAGAGATACTTTGATACTGAGACAAAAACAGGCTCCAATACTGTACGTGCATGGAGACACACACACACACACACACACACACACTCCTACACACAGGCAGATTTTCTCAAAAAGCCACAGCCCTCTGAAGAGAGAGAAGAGGAACTGTCTGTTTTTTCAGCACTCATCAAAGGGACATCACATATCATAGGAAGCACTCTACATTTTAATGAGGTGATGTGAATAAAAATTTAAAACGAAAAGACCAGGGTCACATGATGTAAGCTTCTGTGTAAGGAAATGCAAAAAAAGAAAATGCAAATACACCATCTGCCCTACAAACAACTCAGTGTTTTTTAGCATTAGGCCACTGTGTGTGTATGTGTGTGTGTGTGTGTATGTGTGTGTGTGATAGTGTGGGGTATTTCCATTGACACCAGTAGCCTGTTGATGAGACCCAAGAACAGGAAAGGACAACTTCCTGTAAAGAAAGTCTTGCTCTCCACGCATAAAAAAATATAACTGTGCAGCTGTAGTTGTAGTAGCTTACATTTTCCATGGAAGTGACTCTTCAATTGAATTCATATTTTAACTATCATCTCTTATTTTTTTCACATGTTAAAGTCACAATCAAACAAACGATGACTTTTGTAATGACATCACTTTCAGTGTGTCTGTGGATTACTGTCTTTAAGTGGACACTGGTTGACACATGTGTAAAGCACATTGGGTTTATTTGTGATTAAATGGGCTATATTGTTAAAAAAAAGTAAAAATTGCATCATTTTGCCTCTTTTCCTCTTGACTTGTCCTCAGAGTGTTCCCGCCTTTGCTGAGGCTCTGTGGAGGTCATTGTGGAGGCCACAAAATCACATGATGACAAATAACAGCTTTTCCATGTGGAGGTGATCCTGATGATGAAATAAAAAACACAAATGTTGCACAAGTCCTGTGGTTGCATTGTGCACACCTGGACACACAGCTCAACTCACTGAGGTTTAACTCATGCTAAAAGTCAGACATAGCAGGAAGATAGCATGAAAAGCATAGTTGAAATTAATAATATTAACAATGATCTGCTTTTGTTTGTTTCTTAACATCAACCTGCTCAGGGACTGTAGATGAAAACTGACCTTTTGGCTAAATCTGACACATTTACATCATGTTGATGTGAATTAATATGTGTTGTCTCTGATAAATAAATGAATAAAGTAAGTAAAGTAAACAATACCATAGTTCCATTTAAGTTTCCCGGTAATCCACTTCAACATTAAAGGTTATGCCGTTGACCAATAGCAAACTGCGTTGACAGCAACCATTGAGATAACAACCAGACAGGATAACACTACAGGATACTGTTAAGATTATCGTGCCAGAGGGAGCAATGCACTTCCTCGTGATGTTACATGATCTCATGGGAAAGGCATAAACATAACGCAGATTGACATGTTGTGACAACTTGCTTTAGTAAACGTCTTCTTCATGGTCGCCATTTCACTTCCTTGTAGAATTGTTTCTCTCATTGGCTATTGAAAGTAGTGATAAAATCATGACTGATAACAGAGGCATTCATTGCATACTATCCCAGCCAATAACTCCATTAAACTGCACCGCTTGACCACAAATCAGCAATCAAGACTAAACAATGACAACAGACATGCTCGACCACAAAAAAAACCCCCAAAACCACTGGTAACATTTTGAAAAAAATTCAAAGTAAGCATCACTTAGTGGGCGTCCAGACCAAGAATAGCCCTGTGTTAACAATTTTTGAAGGAGGCACATTGTTTGGGATGTGATGATGAAATATGATCCAGTAAGTCCAGGTTGAATAAGCGATCCATGAGTTTGAAGGATTATCAGACACCAAAACGTTGCACGGTGGTTTAAAATAATCTGAGGATGGTTTTTAAAACTCAGGAAAGTTATTACAGTGACAGTCATTTTATCTTTCATTGTGATAATCACAAACTTAACAGTAGGAAAATGGCGTACAGGTTACAAAGTGATCTAACAGGATGTATTTGACTGACTAACGCAGCACCTTGCTGGATGATGTTACATTGCAGCTGTGTCAGTGCTGCGGTCAAATGACAGAGGAGGGCTGCACTTTTACCAACTGATATCCAAACACACACCTCCAACTTATATCGCCCAGCAAGCTGGTGCACTCTATACAAGCTGAACGTCAAGAGTGGATTTATATGAAGGCGTAAACTGGTCTCCAAGTGCAGGATGAGTCACCAAAAATATTTAACATATTCAAGAAGAGAAGAGAGGAATTCTGCTATATAAATACTTAAATATGCATTTTTACATATATTTGACCTAAAGCAAGACACTGCATAACAATTCACTCAGTGACACAGAATAAGAACTTTTTATTTTCACTGTATCTTTAAAAGAGGTCGAACTCTTCTGCAGAGAAGAATGACAAAAATTGTATAATGTTGAAATCTGTGTTGTGACCTTTGCTGTACCCTCACATCCCTAAGTCAGCAGCACAAACACCATCTAAAAAGCAGAACTTTTAACTCTGGATTTAACACTATACACACATGCGTGGACATTACTACACTCACTTCTCAAATTATTAATATATTTTGCACTGAGGCAGTTTCAATACAGTTTTTTCCTGCTATTTTGAGTCAACCTCAGGTCCCATGATGAATTCATCTGTCTGGTTGTTTTGTCCTTTTCATTTTGTTTGTCCCTTTTTTGTACACAAATAAGCCCAAAGTTAGCTTTTTATATCATTAATCATTGTATTTTTAAAAAAAAATAAACTTCACACTCAAACCTGATCCATGTGGGATTTTGTTCCCTATAAAAATACGTATTGATATTAAAGAGTTAAAAAAAGATAACTCTATATTATCCACTATAAATTTTTTCTTACACTAAAAACTTGACATAACGAACATTACGTTTTTGGTACTGAGCTTTCATTTGTTTATTAGAGTTAGAGTTAGTGTCAGTAAACACTAAAAAATATATAAGATGGCAGTAATAACTAATACAAATACAACAAAAATATTCAAAATTTGAAATAAGAAAGATCTTGTCAAAAATACATAAATTACAGCCTATAATGTGTGCCTATGTGGTCCGTAATTTCTATATTGTTTGCGTATATGAAGTTTATGTGATGAAATCCATTGAAGCTGTTCTGGAGGTTTGTGGTCGTTCTTCCTTTAATTTGTCACTCATCTGTTTAGAAAATGTGTATATTTAACATTTTTGGGAACTATTGGGTATTATTTTTAAAGAAAATCATCATGTATAGGTGTAAATAAAATTAAAAAGAACACTACAGATAATGGATGGCATAAATGAGTAAAATAGTAGCTAAAGGTCACCATGCTATCTGACTAGTATATCTAGCAAGCTGGCATTGTTTGAAACTGCAACGTCAGTTATGCTACTGTCAGTGGTTAACTGTGATAACAGTTAACCACTGACAACAACAAATCTCATGTGCAGAGCCAAACCAACAAAGAATTTATCCACTTAAAAGTATTGTGTGTGTATCCACAGCCTAATATATCTTATTTCTCTGTGCTGTAGACCTTCGTTGTTGTCCAAAAACTATTAAAAACACATCAGTGAGCCACACTGTCATGTGCTCCTTCACCCCAGAGAGTTAAGTCACGTTAGTTTGCTCAGAAAATGCTCCAAAGACTAATAGCAGTGATCACATTTTCAGTCACATTTTCAGTCTCTGGAGAGTAGTTCTGTGTAATGTTTGGGGAATGTGGTTCTGTTTAAAGAGCTTTGCTTGTCATACATATCCTCTTAATTCACATAACCTCTTAATTTTATACTCAACTGTATATTGTAGATAACTTTAGTAGCAGTATAAGTCATACTAACAATGGATCACATGACTACTATGTGAAATGAGTCACTTTTCTTGAGAAACAGAGAATTATTATCTGACTCTGCTGTTCTTCATAGCTTCCTGGAGCAATTTAGTATCTTTCTTCTCATTTCTTTGGTTTTTGGTCTGCAATTTAACTGTTTTAGTTCACTCTAACTATCCCCTGTTTTCAGTGAAAAAGCTCTGATAACCCCTCAATACACTACCTGACCTGCAATAAACAACAGACAAAGTTAGCAACTATTTGGTGAACATAGTGGAGCATTTAGCTAATAAAGAGCCAGATATTTCCAGCTGGAGTTGGTGGAGACCAAAACAGCGAAAAGGAGAGTGAATATTGAACTCACATCTGTGAATGTTGTTAATATGTCAGTGTTGTGTGCAAATCAATCAGTTAATGGAGGTTTCACTAAAGTTTTGAGGTACCTGTGCTTTACCCAAGTCTTATGCTACTTCAGTTTGCAGATTAAGATTTTGCAAACAAAAAATATGATCACTTTATAAAATATGATGCATTATTATAGATTAAAATAAAATAAGTTAAAATAAGCTTAACCTTAGATATAACATTAAAATACAGCTTACAAATTAATATAATAGGTCTTCATAATGTATACTTTAAACTGTGGTTTTTGCTGATGATACTTGCAGGACTTTTACTTGTAGTAGAACAGATTTAAATTGTGGGTTTTGTACTTTTTTTTAAAGTGGATCTGAATACTACACTGGCAGTGGCACACATCACACTCAAGCAGACAGCAGTCAATAAAGGAAGACAATAGACTGGAGGTCTCTGACCACAGCATCCTGAATACGTCTCCTCTTGGCCTCAACACAGAAAACAAAGCAGACTGATCTGTTTCATTGCGTGAGTGTGAGGCAGAGAGTGACGGAAACAGAGGGGGACAGGTAACAGGAAGAAAACTGTGTGTGCACCTGGTTCCTGCTGTGTTTCACACTGTAAGAATAGTTACGCAACAAAATGTAACATAAGACAATATTTCTCACAAACAGCTGCAGTGTATTTGATACTGCATCATTGTTTGCTTTCACGCTCAGTGTTTGACAATAAACGGTTGAATAAACCTGCCAGGGGCTCGGTTGCAGGGTTTTGAAATATTACTGTACATGGCCTCAGGTTTGCTGTTTGGCAGTTTGATTAAACACACACATTTGTTTAGGAAAGGTGTCTCCAACCTTTTTTGACAGAATGAAAGAGGCCGAGAGCTACTCATGTTATTAGTAACATTCATTCACATAGCTGATTTCCTCTTAAAATAGCTGAATAAGCTCCTTTTGTGTGAACATTTACATTTTGTATCAAAACATCTTAAATTCAGCAGCATGTGCATGTTTTTTTCTGTATGCACTTCTTTACGTTTTCAATGTGTCAAGTTCACTCTATTAAATTCACATCATTGTCTTTTAAGCGTTGTTTTCAGCCCCTTTACCTTCTCTGTTCGTAGACTGCTACCAGCCAGAAAGTCCCATGAAATGCTGTGTGAAGTGAAAAGAGTACCTAGCTGCAGTCAAAATGGCCGACACAGAGGCAGACATCTTGGACATCCGCAGTCAACAGGAAATCACATGACCTAATAGCAGCGGAAGTTGGTCTTCCTCTTGTTGTTTTTCCCCATGAAGAAGCACATAGATTTAAAAAAATGTATAAAGTTTATTCATTAGAAATATATTTTAAAAGTCAATTGACTCTCTTAAAGGCTTTATATAATATTTTAAATTGAGAGGATTGCAATGAATACAGATTTTAAAAATGGGCCAATATAAAGTTAATTCAATATGTCTTTATTGAATGATTATTTATTGTTTTTATTTTTTTTATTTTTGTTTAGGTAACGTTAACATCAAATTTATTTATTAAACAATTTCCTATAAACAATGTGAACAGGCCATGTCTAACTCAAAGACCCTCTGAGCTACTGATGAAAGACAGTGACCCTTACTACTTTTATTGCATCCTCTGCTGGCAAAATCAACATTAACTGAGCTAGCTAACGGACATCTTTTATGTTTAGGGTCAAATTGACCCCAGCAATTTAAACCTACAAAAAATGAAAGTTTTACCCAAGTTTACACTTCAGAACATCAGCAAACAATATATAACAGTTAGTCAATCATGGAAAAAACACGAACAAAAAGTATATAAAAACTCAATAAAATCGTGCGTCTTATGCTAGGTACCTAGCGCATGGGAACATTTTTTTTTTTAAAGAAAATGATCCTCAGGCAACTGAGGAAATTCAGCCTGCCAATGACAATGATGGTCCAGTTTTACACTGCTATCGAGTCCATCCTCGCCTCCTCAATAACTGTCTGGTATGGGCCTGCCCAAGTCCAGGATAAGGCCAGACTCGGTAGGTCATCAGAGCAGCAAAGAGGATCATCGGCTGTGACCTGTCCACCCTTCAGGACCTTTATGCTTCCAGGTCAAGAAGAAGGGCAAAAAAGATTATCAGTGACCCTGGTCAGGGAACAATTACCCCCTCAGTAACCTGGATTGATGCGTTGATCCAGATGTCTGTGGATTCAAGTCTTTAGTCCTTACACATGTACATGGAGAGAGGACTCTTACATGAGGATGCAATGGTAGAGAAGTCTCTCTGGAAAGTCTGAAGAAGATCTTAAAACTTTCTTTTATCCAGTGTGACAAACAAGTCTTAGGGCATGTGCATGTGTTGCAAGATAACCTTTCTCATCAGCATAGGATCTGTGTAACAATGTCCCTTCTTTTGACATTACAAGCTTCCTCTTTCCATTTGCGATTAAACACACAATGTTAATCTGAGATAAGCACTTGTTGAACTGTACCCCAGATGTACAGACACACAGTTCACCCAAAGGTCTTTCCTTTCAGTAATTTTCCATTGCTCTAACACACAGATACATTTCACAGTGTATAACAAGTTTAGCATTAACACATCCCTAAACTATTCATCCTTTATCATGACAACAGGTCATAAGGCACACATACTTCTAGATGTTACAATCATGATGAAATGCAATATTTTTCCCACACTTCCCATCCAGCCCATCACATTTTCAAGAATATCTACCTGCCACATGCAATAAAGCTCCTAAATGGTTAATCACTAGTACAATGCACCTTCCCCCCATCATTACCACATATCACTTTAACTCAGTCATCTACTTATTGATTTATTTTATAAAACAAATTACATGCAGTGTAGTAACTATATTCTGTATGTATGTGTTCTCATCTTTTCTTCTACTGTTTCATATATATACTTTTTTTCTAGTTTATTTATATATGGTTTTATTGGTTTACATTGTGTTTTATTCTTTCTGTCTGTAAATGTACACATGCAACCACCAAGCTAAATACCTTGTATGTGCAAATATACAGTACTTGGCCAATAAAGTGCTGTGGAAAAATCTTCAAATGGGCCAATAAATCTTCAGGTCACCCACAACTTAGTATTACACTCAAAACTTATAAGAGAAAAACTCAAAAAATACACTGGAAGCTGGTAGAGTTCAATGTGAATAGGTTCACTGTGTATAAAGAGATACAGAGCAAACCAAGGCCTCTATCCCGGGATACAGAAAAACCTAATGTAAAATCTTTAAACCTCATATTATATACTTTTCATAACCCCTCCTATTGTGAAGCTTATTTTCTATTTATTTATTTTTAATTATATTCAACCATCTGGTCATTATTTCTAAGTTCATAAGTGACCTCAACGCTTTGAATATACTTTAAATAAGCCAACAAACTTTTTTAAAAGATCCTTAATAGACTCTGTATCTTACGGCTGTTAAGTCCTCCTTCTGCCACAAGAGGACTATGCACATGTGCAATGCAGATGTTCACACAAAAATGACACAAAGAAGACCAATTACCGCTGCTAAGGTCACGTGATTTCCTGTCAACTGCGGAGGTGGAGGTCCAAGATGTCTGCCACATTTTGTCTGCATCCAGGTCCCTCTCGTGGACTTTGATGAAGTGGCACTTGATGATACATCTTTTACCTACTGACACGTTTGCACTGCAAATGAGATACACACACTTGTAATTCACATTTGTGAAAAAAAACTCTGTTTCCCATTCCTAATGAAAATAGTATATTTTAATTTTTGCCTTTTATTGACTTATTTTCCGCGGTCATTGTCTAATCTGGTGTATGCTTGCTAGTCTGCTAACATCGCCTAATGTTATGGCATCATTGATGTAACCAAACCTGAAAGCAGTGTAACTCGTTTAATTGAAAGCTGATTGGCAAATAGGTATTTTGTGTCAGAGGAGGGCAGGATGTCTGTGAATTTGATTGGATAGAAATTTAAACAGGTTTACAAAGTGACTTTGTGTTATCAAATTTATGCATTCTTTGAACCTTTAGTGAGCCACTCAGAAACGGGTAGCGAGCTACTAGCTCACAAACGTCATGTTTGAGAACCCTGGTTTAGGAATATGTATCATGTGAGCACAAATAATGGCAGTCTTAAAACTAGATTCTTAAAACTAGGCCGTAAGATAAGAAATGAATCAACAAGACCAACGTGAAGGCTCTTATCATATCAGTTGATATTATGCTTTAAAGTGTGTCAGTTTATTGCATGTCACTCTGTAAGAGATGTGTCTAATAAAATCTTGGTTGCGATCTATGTCAGATTATATCAATTTGAGGCCGTCAGATTGTGCAATCAATGTGTGATAATCATAGTTTCACCTCCATAGTTTTAGTTTATGCATGCCATGCATGTTTTAAAGAGATTGCATGTTTTTTTCACTGAGCTTTATTCCAAAATAGTGTATTCTGTCATTCTGTCATTTCCTGCTGTGTTCTGATTGGTCGGTTTGTAGATGTTGATGGTAGCAGCAGTCACATTGTCAGAATTCGGTCCCATATTTCTGACACTGTCAGAATTTTGCTGTAGCCTGTCTTTAGTCACCAGTGCACCACATTGGTGGACGTGTCTCCCATGGAGATCTAGGAGCACTGTTTTGGATTGATGAAGAAAGATTTCACCATGTTTCGCTCACAATTGTCAACTTTAGTCTCAGACAGGGGCCTTTAGTGATGCTTATTCCCATATTCTCAAATAGTTACAACTGAAATACCACAAAGCAGTTGTTACTTGAGGTGTTCAGCACACAAATCTTTATCACTGAATCTTCAAACTGAACTGATACTGAATTATCATGGTCACTGAACAGTAGCTTTTAGCAGGAGAGCTTCCCTCACTGGTGACTGAGAGCACTGAGGGCACTAATGTGAAACACAGTAGCAATCATGAAGTGATAAGTCTTTGTATTGAACTAATCTTAAAGGGCACGTATCGTACACATTCCCAAGTCTATATTTTAGTCTGGGGCTGTACTGGAGTATCTTTTCATAATTTACAGTTAAAAAAACTCCTTATTCATCTTATGCTGACACTTTATGCAGCCCCTCAGTTCAGCCTCTGTGTGAAACAAGCTGTTTCTGTCTCTTTAAGGCCCCCTTCCAGTTGAGCCCACTCTATTCTGATTGGTTAGCTCCCAGAAGTTGCCCTTCGACAGACTTCTGCTGGCTCCAGAGGCTACATTAATTAACAGTAGTAGTGGGATTTAACTTTTCTTTTCTCTTTCTTTACACAAAATGGAAACCTCTCAAATACAGCCATACATGTTTGAGTGAAATATGTGAGTGGGCAAATAGCCCATGGAACAACCTTAAAAATAAAAGCCGTTTGTGGGCATGTGCGAACAATCTGACTTCATCTCGCGAAAGAAGTAGAGGTAACATTTCAAAGAAAGCGTTCAAACCCTGTCTTTTGATTTTCAGGTAGCATTTTTACATACGTTGACCTCAAATTTTGGAACATTGACCACGTTTAACATAGACATCCAACATCATAACAGTATAAAAATAACAAAAAAATGAAGATCAACATTAGCTGGAGAGCTACTACGGGTTGCGTTTTTTGTGTTGTGTGTCAGTCTGCTGTCTGGCTGTTGGTCATTGTCACTGTCAGCTAACGATAGAACTCCTTGCTCCATGCAAATAAATTTAAAATCAAATTATTTTGTTGGCTTCATGCATAGACAGGGCCGCTGTCATGAAATGGAAAAATACAAGATAAAATTTTTCCCTCTTGGGGTTGTAGGCTGCTGTTTTTTCTCAAGAGGACAAACTGTATTAAAATTCACAGATTGGATCTAACAGAAAATAATAATTCAATTTAATTTCAAACAAAAGTAACACTTAAAAAAAAAAGCAAGCCAGATGAAAGTAAATTTAGTCTTTTTGTCTTCTTACCTAGAAACCACAAAGGGTTAAACACTTACTTCTCTCTTTCTCTGCAGATGGAGGAATCCACCCTGCTGGACTGCCGTTCTGACTCACACACACATGTGTGTGAATGTTTGTGAATGTGTGTGTGTGTGTGTGTGTGTGTGTGTGTGTGTGTGCGTACAGGAGACATTTATGCGACCATCTGTATGTGTGTTAATGAGCTGCGTGTGTGTTTTTGTCAGAAGAAGACATATAATTATCTGAGCATGTGTTTGTGCCAAGTTGTGGAAGGCACCGTACTTTCCGTGTCCTGCAGATGAGCACACACACACGGACATACACACACACTCACACACACACACACACACACACACACACACACACACACACACACACACACACACACACACACATGCACGCACGCACACATACACACACACAGATGCATAGAGGAAACAAAAAAGAGAAAAGAGAGAGAGTCTTAGTCAAATAAGGAAAAGAAGAGAGAAATCTGTCCTCATTTCACCTGAATAAACTTTTATATTAACAAATTACAATGACCTGAAGTAAACTGAGCAGCTGGTGCTGAATAACACATGGTTTCATATAGGAACAAATATATTTGTGTTTGTTCCTTTCATGAGTTGTTATGTTATGTCCTTGTTCATTCTTTCTTAAAATGTGTGTTATGTTTATTTATGTCATTTTCTAGGTAAAATATGCCTCTGTCTAATGGCATTTTTACACTGTAAAACCACAGTGTAAAAGTTTTCTGTTTCTGCATTCACAATATCAAAAGTAAAAGTACCAGTACTCATTATGCAGATTGGCCACTTTCAGAGATTTAATGTGCATTAATTTTTGGATTTATTATTATGATTAATTCAAATCAATGAATTCAAAATTCATCAACAATTTAACAGTTGCTGGTTGAGGTGGAGCTAATTACTAACTACTCTTTATACTGTTGGGTAGTTTAATAACATTGCATCATACTTTATATATGGATCATGAGTTTTGCTTGAAAAATCTTAATTTGTTCAGTAACTACAGTTGTAGTAACAGTGTAGTAAAAAGTACAATATTTACCTCCATTATGTAGTGGAGTAGAAGTAAAATTACAGCTAAAGTACAAGTACAGCAAAACAGTACTTAAGCACAGTACTTGAGTAAATGTATGTACTTTACAGCTCTCAATACAATAATGTTTCCTTTGATCAACAAGCAATTCATAAACCACTCATGCATTTTATGTAAAAAGTTGAAAACGTTTTATTGACAGCAATTAAAAGCATTTAAAAGCAATTAAAACAGTATAATTACAACATTTTCAGTGTACAATAACAGTATAAACAAAAAAAAAAGAAAAAAACAACATGTTGCTACAGTTGTACTGGGTCTTTGGAGTCATTCAAATTAGTTTGTTTCTCCAACAGATACATTTTCTGTACACCATTTTCAGCGAAGCACAACACACTTCATCTCTGCGTCCCCCTATACATTTATTCGTCTTTTTTACAGTTCCAATGACACAAACGTGAGTATAAATGTTTATTTTCTTGATATAGATCATAGATTGTAGACTTTGAATGATTCTCCTGCTATGCAGTCTGCTCTATTAATCCTAAAAGCACAAACAAACACAAATCTGCAGCGTGATTAGCCCAAGCGTCTCCAGCAGTGTTGATGCGAGTCGGTAAAACCCTGAATGTCACACAACCGTTTCTGTACTGCAACACCCACGAGTGATGGGCGGTGAATGAACACATTACCAGGTTTCCATATCAGTTTCAGAAGATGGTAATTCATCTTTCAGTTTCCTCCCTGCCATGCTTTCCTCTCACACTCCAGCTGTAATACAGTACTTCGAAATGAGGTCTTAGGTTTCACATGGCACAATATCAGAAATCAACACGCAGTCACAGCGCTCTCAATGTCACAGCGGTGGAAGAAAAGCAAAGCGAGTGAATCTGGCGCACAGGAAGACAAGCCTGAGACATCTGCATTTCCAAAAGGATACTGTATGTCACTAATCTGAAATGCTTCGTTATTTTATACATTTCTCCAGCAGGAAACAGAAAGTAGTGTGACTAAACTTGAATGTGGACATGATGACACAAGACGTTTTTACTCTTAACAATGACTATAAAATGGATGAAAGTGGCTTTACCTATTGGTAGCATTGTCTAATTGTCTAATTGCATGTCTGATCCACGCTGAATAACTAGTATCTTAAAGATTTCAGCCCTGAACATGTGATTTTCCGGATCCTGTATCATATCAGAGGTGGATCAGTGTGAGGGATTTCTACAAAAGCAGGTTTTTCTGGTGACTTTCATCACTGTGAAATGTATCATCCTTGTCTTTTACCTTTACTTTATGCATGCAACAACATGTCAACAACCTTCACTTACTGAGTAGACAGTCTGATACTAATCCATCACCTGAAGTTTGAAAAAAATGAAACTTTGTGGCTGAACAGCTAGATTAACACCATTAAAACATGAGATTACATAGATGACACAGCTGCTGAAATGAGAATTTAGGGACGATGGAAGCCAGGATCACATTTAATCTGTGATGCATTCATGTTGACACAACTGTGCAAACATCCAAGTGTGGCTTGAACAGACTCCGATGAATTTGGTTATTAATTGTGTTACAGCAAACTCCTTTCCCGTCTGGATAACCTCACAGGGAGCGAGCAATAATGTTGAAACTCATTTATTTTAGAAGATTAACATCAACTGAGTCTCTCATTTGAAACAGAACTCTCACATTTTGTGATTTTAGCCTTAAAATAGACTGCTGCAGAGTTGAGTAGAACAAACTAGATTTCCATTTAGCACTGTAGACAGGCTGACGCAAACTGTCACTGTAGCCGGGATAATTTGGATTAACAAGTACCGATCAAAACAACGTATGACACACTTCACTTGTACAATCTAAAACAAGCACAAATCTCTTTGGTCAAGATTCACACTGCATCACTACAACAGAAAACCAATCTTGGTTGTGGGAAGCCCAGAGAAGCGACTGTTTTTATCAGAGGTTGCAAAGTTAATCAGACGTGCATTTGACGATCCAGTCCTCATCCTTGAAGTTGTTTCAATCGTAAAACTGAAAAATACAGTTTGAAAACACTTCTGATAAAGCAGAAGTCTCACTGGTGTGTCAGTTGTCCACATAAATTTTCAAGTGCCGCGTCCTCTTTGGCGCAATGAGCTCATTACTGCCTCCTGTGGCCGGAGAGCAGAAGACACCCACTGCAACTACGGTTGGTTTCTTGTTCCTCAACAGCCGCCACAAACGGCAGCAATGAGCCCATTCCACACTCTAAAAACACAACTGAACAAGCCACACAAAGGTGATATCAATGCTTTGTTTGAATTTTGTTGGTTTCAAGCAGTGTGTTTAACAAGAAAGAGGGATTTCAAGGATGAGGACTAACTGAATGATTTGGCAAATGTATGTTTGGTTAACTTACCCACTTCCAATAAAGTGCAGCACACAGCTACTTCACTGAGCTTTTCCACTGGAAGCATCCCTCATGAACATATATGCACTCTTGGTGTTATAAGGTGCTTCAGACAAACCTTTTCTTGCATAATTCTTGTTCACCTCCATATATTCAACTACTTAACGTTCTTCAGAGTTAACAAAATGAATTGACGTAATTACATCCTCCAAATGAGAAGAAATCCAGATATTTGTGCATACTAAAGAGCAGGCATTTCATATTTTTTGCATAAAAGATTTTCACACTTTGACAGGCTACTCGGCTGTTTATCTGTTCTTAACTGCTCTTTTCAGTGTTCTAGTTTGGTATTAATCAGCTGTAACTGGTAACATGAATTGTAGCTATCATAAGCCAAAAAACAAAACAAAACAAAACAAAAAAACAATGGCCTTCTTTTGGTAGTTTCTCACATGACAACAGAACTTATATGTTTTAATGAGCCTGAAGAGTTCAAAGACTAAATGTACTTAATCTGAGACCCATATCACCACTGTTTCTATGTTACAGTTAGCCAACCAGTCAGAGACAAAACACTCTTTTACTCTGTATTATTCAGCATTTGGTCTCTGTCCAGAAATCTCTTTCTGAGAGTGTTTAATGACCTGGCAGACGTGAAGAGACTTGGCCGGGTCTGAATCACTGCGCTAATAAATAGCTAACATGACCTTGTCAACAAACGGAGCCCTGCCAACTGCACTGAGTCTGGCTGCTAATGCTAAATCCAGGGGTTGAAACAAAGAACGGTGGAAGACTGTATTGTCTGATATAATGAGTAAACAAGTTGGTGGGAAATGACACTGTTTAATGATTTAAATGATTCACATTATTTTATTATCGATGTTCATCATCTTTTTTGAGTTTCACTCCAGTAATTAGGCAGCTTTGTAACAAATACTCAGATTCTATTGTTGTATTAACAAATGAAGTAGTCTTACTTTGCTGTTGCTCCTGCTTTTGATTATTAATGTGCAAAATCTTTGTTTTAATGTAGACTGGAATGAAACCATTTAATGCCTTTTTTTACCATCACCTTCATGTGTACTGATTGTATTTGGTGATAAAAGTGATTCTAAAATTCTTGGAAATCTTTTAATTTAGATTTTAGTGAATAGCCATGTTCATCATCCAGATTGAATCTAGTGTTACAGAAACACACAGGCTTTTCAGTACAGAGGAAGGTTGGTACTATGTTAGTAAAATCATGTTATATTTATCAACGGGTCAAGGGATATTTCTATGAAACTGAACCACACACAACATTTGGGTATGGACGGTAGGAACATGTCCCTACCAATATCAAGATGTTGCTGGATTGTCCATACCAATATTTTTACCGATCTCAAACAATCTATCTGCTTTAACTCCATGTAATGTTAACAGGAAGATCTCTGCAGTTATGATTAAGTGGGAAAGAGCAACATATGGGGGATACTCGACCTGATGATCTGGCAACCCTCAACTTAAAGCTGTACACATTGTCGACTAGCAGCAGCTAAGCAGCAGCAGCAGTGGTAGTGGAGTAAGTGAGGTGGAAAATATGAAGTGGTTAGTATTTATAGTTAAAAGTTCCAAACGTCACAGAAATTGAAAATTAATGGACAAAACTTAGATCATTTGATATTTAATGTCAGGCGTTAGGTGCTGTTAGCTAATTTGTGATTGTAGCTCAGACATGCTGTTTAATTAAACAATTTAACACAACAACAACATTTTAAAGCAAATTAAGGACATCTGGTCCTTTTTAAAGAAGAACCAAAGTGTCAATAACAGCTGAGCTTAATAAGAATGGTCTGTGATCAATCCAAACATTAATCTTTGAGGTTAGTGGGAGAAATATTTACTATTTAATGCCATCTCTCCCCTTTTCCATGAGTGTATCAGGAGCAGAGTTATTATTGCATATGTGACATTAAGACATGAACATTATTTAGAGCTTGTCCAACTGATTTGTTTGTGACTGTCAGGCATCATTTAATTATGAAAATCCTGTCAGCAGCAGCCTGAACAGCACAGAGAGACACAGACAGGTGAGCTCTGATGTCACAGAGACACACAGAGAGGTTAGCTGCGGCCTCCCAGGTGAGCTCTGATGTCATAGTGAAAGATCTAGTCATATGTTCAGGAGTTGAATGAAAAATAATACAAAGTTTTTGAGATGATTTAAAGATAGGTTTGAGCATCACTGTGGCTCTGTCATGAAACTCTTGAGTTATGTCACCCAAATCCACAAACTGAAAGGACAGAATCTCAGGTGAGGTTTGAAAACCTTACAGCAGCTAGTTACAGAGCAGCATGTTACCTACAGGTTTCTACACATTAATTGTGACAGTCTATGATATGTTACTTTTAAATGTTAATTTTGGTCTCAGATTTATAGTTAAGTAGTCTATCAATAAAATAAATGTAAAAATCAAAGAAAAAAAATCATGATACAAGTCCGGTTTCAGGCAAGTCAACAAATGCATATTCAGTAAACATTTTGCAGGGTCAGGCTCTTTATATGTGTATGTGTGTGCACACATGTGCCTATGAAAAAGAAAAGGGTGATACATACACAATTACTTTGGCCGTCCAACAAAAAAATGTCCCCACTAAAGTTAAAACCAAACCTACGCCCTTGCCTCATGGTGAGTAAAAACTGTCTGGGCTGGCTCAGTTTACACAGTAAGAGACAGAACTAGCTATTGTGTACAAATTACTCTTTGATAAACTGTAAGGTAGTCATGAAATACTTTGCAGTTTTTGAGGCCTAAACATTTCTATAAGTGCATATTTAGAAAACTAGTGAAAAACCAAAGAAATGTGTTCTCATTTATTGAAAAAAACTGCATCTACTGAAAGTACCTTTGAATGGATAATAATCTGGATTACAGATCATCTGATTACATATTATATGCCAAATGGTAGCAGGAGGTACTATAGCTAAAACTTGACCCGGGACATTGAAATAAGACACAACAAAGAAACGGACATTTAAACATTAATGGAGTATTAATGGATTACAGTATTAAGCTTCATTTGGACAGACTTTTAGGGGAGGTTGAGTATTTAAATAATGTTTGTGCTGATCAGTTCTCCCATTAGATAGATGAAACTATTTTTCCTTATGGCTAAAATGTCCTCCAGAGCAATGACTCAGGTTTACGAGGACCACAGAATAAAACTATTATTATCCACCTAACATCTCCCTGTAATATTAATCCTGTCCAAATGGGGCTTTAGTTCATGGCATGGCAGGACACAATTCATTTTGATGGCTGAAAACACAGATGTACAATCGACTCTTCCTAACTTACTATGTAGACATAAGCACGCATGTATTTCATGGAAAGAAACCATTAAATGGCACAGTTGTTTAGGAACCATGTGTGATAAAAATGATTACTTTGGCCCATTTGGTTCCCATGCAGGTTCATGAGTCTGTTGCATGTTGGTGTGACAGGGGTGCAAGATCATTTTACAAAAGGAAGGGGAATATTTTGAGGACCGGATCAACGTATTTTAACAATCCTGGGTCTGCAGAGTTGATCCACCCGAGGAACTCATAATCTCTGTACAATAATACACCTTAAAAGAAGCCAGAAAAGTAAACAAACAGAAAAAATTAACAGAAAACTGTACAAGGCACATTTGAATTTCCACAGGCGTAATCTTCCAGGGGGGCATATTTAGGTGACATGGCCGCCCCATGCTCTGCAAAGGAGTGCAAAATCCTGGCTCTTTGGTAGCATTGCAAAGGCTCAGAGACCATTAAGGAAAAACAGAGGTGCAAAAACAAAAATCCAGGCATTTTAGAGTTTCTTAAAGGTTTTAAAAAATCTCCGTTTGTTGAAATTAAGACAAACAGAGTCCAAAGTTTCTTTTCTCAAATGGGAAAAGATGTGATAGATCCAAAAACACAGATACATTATCAAAGGTGCTACGTCTGCTGGGTTTTCCAAAAGCTAAACCTGAGAGTGGTCCTGGTGGCCGTTCGTACTGCCTTGTGAGTAGATTATCCGTCCAATCAGAAGGAGCAGGATGCCAACGCACAGCAGGACGGTGGGCTCCTGTTGGATGTACGGCAACTGGTTTGGATGGATCACAATTCGCCTACGTCCACCTGCCACCCCCTGGAATACAAAGGACAGAGAGAAGAAGAGGTTTTAGAGTATTAATGAGAATTATGTTAAAAAATATACAGCATGCTCACACCAAAATAAATGAAAAATCCTTTTTTCAAACAGCAAAAGACTGAGCAGAGACACGACTTGAAAAAGAAAGTCCAGTAGCAAGGAAGGTGAGGTCAATGATACAAAATGTTATGTCAGACAATGGGCCCTTGATTTAAGACAGAAGCAGACAAAAACAGGATTCTTGTTTCTGGCCGGCAAATAACTGTTAAGTAGCTAAACTTAGCTATGTAGCTAAATAAGCTGACGTTAACGTTAATGTTTTTAATGTTTAAAGATAAACTCAAGTTGCATTGTGCAAGATCTTGTGAGATTAGAAGCATAACTTCCGTGACACATCATCATCATTAAAAAAAGGATGTTAAATTATGAAGGCTCAGATTCTGCAGGTTTTTCTTAGAATAAATCACAACATCATCTTCGAACAAGAAGAATTAACAAATTAATTCACTTCACCTCTACTGCAGTTTTTGGTTAGGACTTTGTCCTTTGACAGTGTACGCTTGAACTCTCTTTACTGTCTCTGGCTATTTTGAACACCTCTCCATATCCCAGTAAGTCACTCTGGCACACTCGGCGCCCTGTTGACTGAAACACGTGTTTGGTTTTCTTTTCTGCTCTTTATCCATGGAGTCAACAGCCCCTGTGCCTTGGACCAGGTCCATTACTAGAGCAGCAGCAGCTTCTCGCTGATAAGTTGACAGACAAGAAAGGACATTTCCCCTCCTGGTGCAACAGGAAGCTCAGGCCTGAAGAAACTCTTTCCAGAAACAACACAGCTTTTGTCGCTAAAGAAAGGTAGAGAGTTGGGTGGGGATCTCCACTATGAATGACTTGAAAAGTAGCTAGTAATTTTGCTACACTAACAAACACTTCTGCTACTTAAGCAAAAAAAAAAAAGGTTCTGCTATTTTTAGGCCTTGTGCAAGATACTTACCATATTTTCTCTACTATCCCGAATTCAAACCTACGTTAGGAATGAATCTGATTCATTTAGACATCTTTTTCAATTAAACAAATAGTAACAAAAACAGCTCCCAGTAGTCACTATTAGAAGGCTGCGGTTGTACTATGCAGCTTTTGGGTGTGAAATCCTGGAGGTGTGTGAATGTGAAGCAGAGTTCTGCTTAAATATTCATCCTCAGCTGCTATTGCTCAGATAAACAAACATTTACAAGAATAACTAAGGCTTTTACAAGAGTAGGAAACATTTTTTTCCTTCTGGCAAATAGATGTCCTGTTTTGGCATGAAGCCCTTCAAATACCGCCTGGCCGGATGGACTGTACAATACCATCCAGACATTGACTGGCACAGAAAAAGTCTTTTGCCTCGGGGTGAGACTGTACTATGAAAAACAGGATCTTTACAGCGAGCTCAAGAGAGGAATATCAAAGCCGTGTGGTTTAATGTGAAAAGTGAGCCAAAAACCAGAGAAACCCCTGATGCCAGAGGAGGAAACAGGTGAGGGGAAGACCAGTTAACCCTGTGATGAATCACAGTCTGCTTCTAATTCTGCTTCTGACTCAGACCCATTTGTTTGACTTGGTCAAACAAATGGGTCAGAGATGACCACAGAGCTGGCACAGCCTGCTTTTTTTTCAGAATACAAAATTGAACAAGTCTAGACCCCGATTTCCTGTAAACCAGTTTGACCTGAAGCCTAATAGATTCATACAATAGAAACTTATTCATAGCACCTCAAAGATTATTTAAAAAAGAAATGCATTGTAGAAGAGATAGAAAGACTAATTACATCCACAGTAGCTGAAGACCAGAATGCAAAGCACCTAGAGGACGTACATGTATTGAGTTTCAAACCTGTGTTCAAACATATGGACTCAAATGCTTGAGGCATGACAGGACGCCATTAACTGTGAATTAAGGCACCATGACTTAAGACTCAAAAGCATCCCAGCAATGAGACCTGGGGAAGGTAATAAAGCTTTATAGCAACTTTAGCAATGTTAAGCAAATATCCTGATGTGCTGGAGAAAAAACCAATCCAACTGGTTTCCTTGTAAATTGGAAGCACCACTCTTTTCTACTCCAACTCAATTACGGAGACATACTTAAATTGATGTGACTTAACTGAGGAAAATGTGATCGTCATGATCAACGGCCTCCTGATTCTCTATCATATAATTTCAACAAGCTAGTGGGGCTTTTCCTAAACGTGTTGGCTAGCTAGATAGTGAGCTATATTCGATGGAATCCATTTTTTAACAAAAACATTTTTGGCTATATCAATCATGAGCATATTTTTTATTATTGTATGACAACATTGGGAACAAATCTCCATAAGAAATGTCTGGAAAAACATGGTATTCTGACATGATATGTTTTCCACTTTTCATGGGACGTTAATTTTCCAGGAATCATCACCTAATTTTTTTTTTAAACTTTAAATCCACATTTTTGGAGACAAAAACATAGGAAGCAATTGAAATTACCAAATACTAATTTCAGTGCTGCCAAAACTGAGCCTTGATTTTCCTAAATATCATCAAGGGACTGTTGTGTTTGGCTACAAGTGAAGACTAACTCTCCAAACTTTTGGGGGATTTGGTTTCATGTCCACCACATGAACTTCAAGAATCATCACAAATCAACACTCGTGTGGGTGTACAAGCTCAGGTGAACTCTGAACGCATTAATTCAGCCTCCTCTTTAATTCAGCAGTACATGGACAGCAAAGGGTGTTGACATCACAACCTAGAGCTTTGCTTTTGTTTAGGGCAGAAAGTTCAAGTGGATTTTTAACAGTGGAGGGTTGTGATTTTTCTTCAGTGATTTCTTTTCCCAGGTTACACCATATATGGCATTTAGAGATTTAATTATACTTCCTTGTTTTGAAAACACTGACATTATTAATGCTCAATTGCTTGCGGCCGAGTTTATGATATTACACATTAGAGGCTTGTCTCTCTTCTAAGCAGACAGAGACAAGCTTTGTGGTTTTAAAGCTGGCAGTGTTTCTGTGCTCTCTCCTCACCTCATGAACCACTGCAATGATTTGACTGTCAGGATGGCCTGCAGTTTGCAGAATTAGGGGAGGTACCTTGCTGGCAGATTTATGAGTCTCAAGATATGAAGCAAACTTACTGATAGCTTCTTTCATTATTCCATGCTCGATTTGTTGATCTATTGATGTCTAGATACCTGACTATGCCAATAGGAAAGGGGTTAGTCAGCTGGTTTTGCCATTTTAAAACTAGTATATATATTGTAAAGCATGTATTTTTAGTACCATCATGCCCAGTACAACCACAGCCTGGACACTGAGCAGCTCTACTGGAGCACTTGGGGTTTAAAGTGCTTTTGAACAAGGAACTGCATCTCCCAGATATTAAAGACTATTATACAACTACATCTGATTAATCAGGTTGCCTTTACTTGCCCAAAAATGCATAAAGCCATCTGTGGATGTCCTTCCACATTATATCCTGCTCTGTAGTCACGGTGGAGCACTTATTATATTTTACATCTACAGCCAATGAAAGTGAAGAAGAAACTGTCAATTTCGACACAACAGGAGGATGTGGTGTACCTGGGAGGAGTTGACACTTGATGTATGTGGTTTAACACAATTGACGCAAATATACCTGACCAAAATCTGTAGACAATGTGTCTCAAACCACCTACTGTAAGGCTCAAATTGTGAGTGATCAGATCATTGTCCTTCTTCAAACTAATCTCTACTACTACTTGATTTAATGATTAAAGGGGATTGACATTTTAGGAAATATGCATATTTGCTTTCTTGTCGAGGGTTTGATGAGAAGATTGATACCACTCTTGTGTCTGTGTCTTTAAGTATAAAGCTAGAGGCAGGAGGCAATTAGCTTAGCTTAGCATAAAGAGTGAAAGAAGAAAGAAACAGCTAGCTGGACTCCAAAGTGTGAACAATTACAGCTACCAGCACCTCCAAAACTCACATGTTAAATTTTGTTTGTTTGATCCAGTAATATCAAAACAAACAGTTGTGGTTTTATGGGGGTTACTTGCTGTAAGTATCTCTTGCTGGGTGCAGTGACTTCATGGAGTCCCTGTTGACTTCCTGGCAAACTCACAATGATGAAAGGACTGCAGGAAGTCACAAATGAGATACTTTGTGTTAATTATATACTATACTTAAGATTTAGGTGTAAATATGTGTATTTTTTAACTTTGGCTAGCTGTTTCCCCCTGCTTCCAGTCTTTATGCTAAGCTAAGCTAACTGCTTCCTGGCTCTTTGCTCACAGGCTTGATTGTGATGTTGATCTTCTCATTTAACTCTCAGCAGCTTGTTATAAGTTGTTCTATTTAAAAACCCAATGACTAGCAATCTGTTTCTTTTGCTGTTATTTGCAGGGGGAAAGGTTACAGTAAATCAGGTGTTCAGGGAATAGAAATAATATCTAAGATTAAAAATACCATGTAGACAATAGAGCTGCTCTGTTATTTGGATGATTGATCGTATTTCTCAGTCAAGATGAGAGGTTGGAACTGTAATCAGAAGCAGATGTTCACCTCAGCTGACGAACTGCAGGCTGAGAGTCTGACATTAAGCCAAAACTGGTTTCACCAAACACTCTTGATTTTCAACCCTTTACCTCAGGATTACAGAAAAGGAAATACACACACGTGCGCGCGCACACAGACACACACATACACACACACATTTGCGATCCTCTAATAGTTTTTCACATTTGAACCTTTACCTCAAATAACCCCTTCCATTATCTGAGAATAGAAAACCTGCTGCCACAAATCATTTTCCTGCTGTCACTGCAACTCTTGCAGACTTCTAACAAGCAGTTCATCTGGCACACACGCACACATCCAGGCACCACAATGTACAGTACATGCACTGACACATGCACACAGTGCTGCTGCGGTGATGCAATGGGAAAACAGTTATAAACTTACTTAGAAGAAGCAAAACATGCTCAACACAAGAGACAAACCAAACAGGCAGTCAGCCAGTGAACTTCTTAGAAATTCAGTCAACCAGAAAATCCACCTGTCAAGTCAGTAAGTCAGTGCACCAATGAAGCAACTGAACAATCTTATAGTCGATCGATCAAGCAAGATGATACAGCTCGTCTACTAGTTTTCTTTAAATAACTGTTTTCTTTAAATAATTTCCCAAAACATCTAATATTCTCAATATCTCTATGAAGATGTAATGTATGTAAATGTACATTCTCTATATTTCTGTCTATTCATATTGTTGGCATATGGTGCCATGATGTGATTATGTATAATGCTTGATTCAATGAGTGATGTAAGACTGTAGTGTGACCTGATTGGTCCATGTTGGTCAACCAACCTATTTAAGATGGTCTCTCTTTTTGTCTTGTAAAATAACCTGATAAAGGTCTGTTTACCGAAATGTTGTTCCCAATAAATCTTTTTAAATTGCAAGTGGAGAAGACAGTACAGGAGTTCTTTGTTCTACTTAAGTTTCAAGTGTCTGCAAGCTGATTGTGTAATGCAATTACTAGAAACATAAAAACATTTGACTTGAAGGGAGGGAGTCTACAATTTAAGGATAGCTTTGCAAAATGGATGGCAGAATGTAAAATGTACTGTAAGCGTTTGGTAGAAAAAGATAAAACACTGGTATATATTGTGAAAAATAGAAGCATGAGTCAAAAACAATTACTCACAAACACAACAAAACCAAAACTTAGAGGGTTTTTAGCAGTGTCCCGACTCCTCAGTATTCAACTTGCTAGTCAGAAAACCTGCAAAATCAATGCAAAAAATTGACAAATAATAGCATACGAATGGGGGTTTTCTATTACATGGCTCTCCTTTCTGCAATCTCATGTATTTTACATATTTTCCACATCTGTTTGGGTTTGTAAACCACAGATTTTGCCCCAGCACTTTGGTAAAGACACATCTCTGACAGTGAAGATTTCAAATTTCTCATCTTGTTTTCTTACTCTTCTTCTCTCTTTCTTTTCACAGTGGAAACATTGAGTCAGCCAGTTCCAAAAAGCTCATGTGATTTTGTTTGGTCACCACAACTTACTATGCTGCCTCTTAAAAATAGCTCTCTCAACAAGGCTACACTTACAGGCGCACACACCGAACAAGTACACATACACACATACACACACACACACACACACAATGCAAGCTGAGTCTGGCTTTGTTATGTTATTTCTCTATCGTTCTTACTCTCACTGTGTTTCTGCTTTGTAGTGCCACTATGCAAACCTCACCAAACGTTTCAACTTTTAAAATGTTTATCAGGAGATTTGTTGAGGTCAGAGCATGCATCACAAGTTCACATACAAAAAAATTCACACACACACAAACACACACAGGTTGCATTTGTGATGTTGTAGTTCTGAATCCAATAAATGACCTTTGTCCCCGTCATCTCTTTTACTATCTTCTGTTCTTACTTATTGCTTTTGTCCTCTTCCACAAACATTTGTGGCTAACTTGTCACTGCAAAAATATTTAATCAAGCTTTTATGTGCTTTACATGTGTTTCTGGTAAGAGTGCCCATCCCTGTTACTAGCTGTCATAATGTACACTCAATCCCTGCACCTTTAGTTGTCACCTTCTGTAATTTCACAACATAATAAAATGCAAACAAGGTGCTCTGTGCATGGATAATGAAGGAAATCCCAGCTCCCCTGCAGGAACTACACAAGTAGAGCAAGGTGTAGTTTCACACTGAAACAACACAAGAGAAAGTAAGTGTGTAGTTCACCAGAAGAACATCTGTGTCAGGGGCAGTTATTTTAACCTCTACTGAAGGTTTCCCTCATTTAACCTGACATGTCAACTAGAAGGTCCAATTCATGCAATATACAGTCCTAATCTTCCCTAGGTCCACATTGTGTCACTATATGTTTAAGAGTTTCATAAGATTAGACAACTTATCTTCTTATCTTTGTGTTTCCCACTGAAAAAGCTTTAAAATTTAGCTAAAAATGCAAATATGCCTGCAAGTCAGCGAATGTGAAAAGTGATGTAGAGCTTAGAAGTTATTTAAGGTTGGTGTTTGTGCAATATGGATTCCTCAGCTTGTTCAGAAAAGCCAAGAAAAGTAATAAATGTAGTGATGCTGACATAAATATTCTAGGGCTGCACCTAACAATTACTGTCATCATCGATCAATCTGATGATTATATTCTTGATTAGTTGATTGAATGCTTTGTCTATAAAATATCAGAAAATGTCAGTTACATGTTCCCACAGCCCGAGGTAATGTCTTTAAATGTCTTGTTGTATTTCGCAAACAGTCCAAAACTCAAAGATATTCAGTTTACTTTCAAGAAACACATCAAATCCTTACATTTGAGATTGCTTCAAAAATGACTAAAACAATAAATTGACTATCATAATAGTTGCTGATTAATCTTCTGTTGATCGTCTAATGGATTTATCGTCTTGCAGCTCTAATATATTCCCCTCACAAACTGTCCTAGCGTCTCCAAACAAGGCATCATACTTTCTTTTGCTCCAGAGAATGACAAAAGGAAATCTGTTTAAATCAACTCACAACACAGGACACGAATTCAACATAAACACACAAATACTACAGTAAATTTGTATTTTATAAATTCTGCATTGCACTGATGGAAAGAGCAATACTCGTTACTCATGGTTAAACAAGGGTTAAAAAACCTTCTCCTATTCTGTCACACACACAAACAAAAACACAGGAGCAGCCAGCCAGTGACACCCGACTGGTCCACAATGTTCCTCTGAGTTATTTCTGTCTTCAGGACAAAGGGTTTTACCTCCTACTGAAAGATGACAGAGCGTGTTGGAGTTTGTTTGAGTGTGTGTATGTGTGGGTGTGTGTGTGTGTCTGTGTGTGTGCGTGTGTGTGTGTATATGTGTGTATGTGTGTGTGTGTGTGTCTGTCTGTGTGTTTTGGCAGGATAATTAGACCTTGTGCTTTGCTCCCTGAGAGCTCTTTAACCACAGGGCTGAGCAATAATGAATCTACACTGTCACGGACACTAGGCTGTCACACCACACACATACGGACACCATACTGAGCACGTTTACAGATGTTTGAAAACAAACACACACACACACATTGTGTAAATGTTTAACTGAGAAAGAAGGAGAGAGGCTGGATTAAATGAGGACAAAGGAGAGAGAGCCAGGAAGATTACTGAAAAACAAATAATTACTTATCGTTATATTAGTGATTACATACCGCTGTACAGGTTTCCCCAACAAATAATTAATCAACTCAACACTGTTTGTACGGAAAGCGGTTTAAATAAGTGCCTTGCTAATTTTTCTGTCAATAAAACAAGATGAAGTGAGAGGAAACACCTTTGTGCTTCTCTGTGTTTGTGCAGATGATATGAGTCATCTGAAAGCCTATACAACCTGAAGCGATGCAGCTCTGCCACTTGGCCGACGCCTTCACACGATGAAGCTGATTAAAGCTCTTCTGTCAACTATGACACGCACATAAAGGGCAGCTCAGCATGCAACGGTATTGTAATGAAGGGTTGGCGATTGTGGGGAGGGAGGACTTGTCAGAGTCTGCTGAATTATCCCTTTAAGTAACTTTGAACCCTTATAATATCATAAATTCACCCATAAAGTAGCATCTTTAGTATTAAATGGTCACAATTCTTATATTATCGTGTCTAATCTTTGGATCTCAGTTGGAAAAAGTTCAGCTCAAGGACAAAACTTCTCTTTGATGTTCAAAAAATAAAAGAATCAGAGTTCTGAGCAGCAAAATGTACTTTAATGCCGGCAAGAAAGGAGAACAATATATAGTGCACACAAGGCTCACCACATATGTCCTGGCAAGCTGATCTTCAGCCCCCAGTTCTTTTGTCTTATATAGGGCACGCCTATTGTCCAACCTCTTCATACTAGCCAATTACACCATTGTAATCTCTCTACATCACCTGGTGCAGACCCAAAAATATTTTTTTTTGGGCTGAACTGGACATGCCTGGCATATCCAGTTCCACCCAGTCATGCTCTTCTATTTTTTTATAACTGCACCTGGTCACTTTACACCACTATTTCCAATCCTTCTCCTGGCTATCATTTCTCCACAGCCACTCTTGCCACCCCACACGCCCATTTCTCATTCCTTTCCCAAGGCCACTTTAACACTGAGTATAATACAAACACACTTACAATTTTATCCAGTGCACTGAGTGAGATTATTTTTTAACATACTTTGTGCTCATATATCAATCACAAGTTTCTGTGAGGTATACATTCAACATAATGATTATTCAACACACTTCTACTTAATGCTTGTCATTTTAACAGTAATCATTTGCATTGTATTTTACCTTTCTTTCAGTGCATCATAAGTCTAAAATAAAATTACACCACAATATAACAATATCACAAAGTCAATTTTCTCTACTTATTAAGAGGAACAGTTATCCATTTAGTTAAACATTTGCCTCCCTGTCCAGCTGGGTTTCTTTGATGATAGAGAGGACGTTCGTGACTTTGGTGAGAACTTTCCTATATTTGTCCTCTGGCATCCTCCGAGCCCACCACAGAGATGTGATTCCTCGAGCCTCGTCATGCCTGAGACACTTTCAAAAGGAGGCGTTCAGCAAGAAATGATTCATAATGATTCGCTGTGATTCGCCTATCTTACTCAGACTGTTTGAAGTGTGAATTTTTTGACATTGTTGAGAACTTCTTCAAAGTTGTTATCCCTCCAGTGTGTCTGGGTTCGATCCGGGCCGCTGGTAGGGTCACTTATTCAAGTAGAGCTGGTCTCAAGAGATGGATCAGATATGATGATTCACAAAGACTCCAGTGATTGGTTACAAAACGCCAGAGTGTTGCGTGGAATGAGGGCACTAGGGCACGCGCCACAATCCAGGCCTTGTGATGGAAGTCTTAGTCGAATGTTTGATAGTCATCATTTGCAAGTAGGTGCAGCAGCCAACAAAACACACCCCTACCTGTCAACAAGCCAGGTTGTGCCTTGACCCGATGCCTTGCATGGGTTTGGTTCAATGCCTGCTTTGCAAGGATTGGATCAGGTTTCAGAGTAGAGGATCTTAAGGACTGAGAGATTTGAGGATAAAATATTTCAGTTGCTGGATACTCTCCGACAGTGGGAATGACAAGCAAACTAACTATGATAATCTGCACAGAGCTGCTATTCTCATTACTTCAGAGCAGCCAACTCGGTCCTTGTTGGTTCACAGTTGGCCAGGAGAGGAAGTAGACAACCTCCTCGCTGGCATCGGAAAAGCACAAATAGGGTTTATTTTTAAAATTATTTGTTTTTGGGAAAGAAAAAAAAAACACATGTCAAATAACAGCATGCAGGTCGGGGCTTGTAGCATAGCGAGATTACATCGCTATCTGATGCTCCATTCTGTCTATCTCTGTGTCATGGATGTATAAATAGCTGGAGGTCTGTGTGCCTGTTGGAGGCTGAGCTTTGGATGAGTGGTCAGTGCAGTTGTCAGTGGTCTGGTAGATTGGGGTTTGAGACCTAGTGAGGGAGCTCTACTTTGTAAAATAGTTCATTGAAGAACACAGAAATATCCTAAAATTAGAAGTGTAATAAAAATAAAAACAGGATTGTTACGCCTATTTCCACTTTAATTTGAATACAAATACAAATAATTTTGCTGCCTCAACAAATACAGATACAGATACAAACACAAATACTGGGCTCTCCGCATATCCCTATTAGGTAGTATCCAAATGTTTTGGCCCTCTCTCTTCAGCTATATGTTTTGCTGCCACGGTCATGTCAGGACTAATTTTTTCAACTATTTGTCGTTTCTTGGCAGAACAAACGCAGCTGAACTAAGTTTCTGGTTTGTTTCAGCAACAAAAGGCTCCTCCCTACTCATACTGATGATCAAATATCCCAATTAAAAAATCTGAAAAACCTGAAATGCGTCTTAGTTTACTGTTATGAAATCATGTGTAACTATACATGTACACTTGTCCGCAGCAACACCTGGCAAGAGAACAGGGAACAAGCCTCCATGTTCCTCTTTTCGCTGCCTCCTCATTGTTCTGCGGCACGAACAAATACACATGCGCACTCTTTCTGGGTAATTCTTCACAGAAGTTCACAGAGGGCTTACCACATTCAAACTCACACACTTCTATTCTTGTCTTTCTCTTTGTCTTCCCTCGTTAGTGTGAATAAGTGTTGAGTCACAGCCTTGAATCATCACGTTCTCACATATTTCTCCAGCCCCCCTCTGTGTTCCTCTGCTCCTGAATCACAGCTCCGAAGGCCAAAGCAAACTTTGCTTTGCTTTGCATGAAAAAGTTCATAAACAGAGTGAACAAAAGTCTTTTCTGACGTCACTGAGAGTAAACGCCTGATTTCCAGGACTTCTGTGCCTAACTTGAAATATCCAAAGAGCATACAGACGTATAATTGATCACAGAGAAGGCAAATAAATGCAGTGATTGATCATCAATAGCTGCAAGAACACCCAAAACTGAAAGATGGATGGGTAATTTAGCTCTGTTAATGATGGGTTTTAGAGCCACGTGAACATAAGTGCACTCAAATAACACCCTTAAAGGGGTTTTGTGCCTTTTTTGTAAAGGTTGCTTGTGCGTTTTTTGGGAGAGACAAATGTAGAAGCAAGAGGGCAGAAAGGGTTAACCGTCTTCTTGTTTGATGCTCATTAGCAACCAGAAGATTAAACACAGTGGGCAAAACACGACTGCTCGGCTTGAGAGTTGTAGCTTTATCGTTGTTAAGCTTTTGGCATTGAGGCTACATTTGAAGCTCTTCGCTGAGATGAAACAGTCCTGTCGTGCCTTTTCATGACTTCTCTTTTTTTTTTTTTTAATCCACTTCTCTGGTGTGATTAAAGAGAATTTAACCCAGCACTGATTTCCCTCCCACCCTCCCCCCTTCTTCCTGTCTTGTTTCCTAAAGCTGGACTCAGCTCTTTGATAGAGGAGTAAATAAAACTGTGATGATGCAACATGAAGAAATGTTGCCAAGGAAACAGAAGCCAAGAGGAAATAAACTCTTACTGCAGTTAAGCAACTTTACAACACACCCAGTCTGACTGATGGAATTACATCCACCGCAATAATGTGATTATTTCTTCAGTAAGCCAATAGTCTGACTACTACAAATGTCATTTCATGTCATAATCAGAGCCGGATTACCCCTCCATCTATTAAAATAGTGTTGTCTTATAAATCTGCTTTTTTGTGGTGTTTTGATTCTTAGTGCACACGCGATTAACCAAATTCAACATGTCTAGTGTAGCGATGGAAAAAATAAAAATATTTCGGCGCGAAAATAAATAACTTTCTGTTCTTGTGTGACGAGGAAACAAGTCGGCACTTTGAAACACCTCAGTCTACATCAGTACCTTTGTAAGCCAGCCACAAAATAATCAGCTAAACCACTGCTACTGAGGCTTGCAAATGAGCTCCACTTTTCTAATGAGAGCAGTCAATGAGCTTCTCTGGGTCTCACCACATTTTAAACACCCAATTTGTACCACTAAGTTTTGTTTTTCTTTCTTTCCCACTGCTGGGAACTGGCTGAGGGCTTTGCAGAAGAGAACAGAGCTGCTTTTCCCCTCTCTGTGTTCAACAAGTTAATTTTCTGCTCCTCTACTATTGAGTTTTTTTTTTTTTTTTTTTTTAATCATATGGCTGTTTACATGTTTTGGGTGTTTTTAACTGCAGTGGTTACTGTGGCATCTGGATTTTCTGCTGCTTCAGGCTGTCTGCTTGGTTATTTTCTGATCAAAAGTCATTTCGTTTTTCTCACCCCGAGCGCAGTGGAAACAGCCAGCTGGTCACAGCCTCCCGCAGATCACCCACGGCGCCATTTTAGGGGCATTTTTTTGTCCTAACCTCCTCTTTTTTTTTCATGCCCTGCTGAGCATGTAGCTCATTTACAGCCGCATTCTGCTTTACATTCACACAGTTATGCAGCCGCTGTTGTGACTTGATTTCGGGTTTTTCAGTGATATAATAAAAACTGACTAGCCAATTAGGACAAATAATGATATTTGTGAATCATGCTAGATAGGGACGTTAATCTCTGAACAAACAGTGATTTCCCACATTCACACAGTCCTATCTAGACTGAAATAACTTAACCCAACCACAACAACAGAGACTCAGACAGAATGATGTTGGATTTGATAAAATTGATAAGTCATTAACATCCATTAGCTAACCACAGTCCTCTTCTGTCAGCTAATTAGCGGCTCCACTACATCTGTTGAATGTTCAGCACTTTGATCAGGAGCTCCACAAATGTGGTGGTTTCTTTCTTATACTCGGATCCCCTCTCCCACACTCTCATTCACATACGCACACACAAACAGTGTCTATGATCACTGACCCTTAACATGAGCACTCTATTGTAGTCGTCTCCAATGAGTCGGAGTTCTCGTCCGATTGCCTCCGCCTGCATGTCCCCTGCTGCGTTTTGTTGCCTCGTGCTAGAGGGGCTGGGAGAGATTCCTGGAACAGAGAGGAAAAAAAAACATGCAGACTTTGCTAATATGATCAAACGAAGAGCTTACAATAAGTATTGTATGTTACAAACACTTAACTGGGTAGCTCTGGGTAATACTTTTATTCAGTACAGTTCTGCAATAAAGAATTAGTAAAGATGAGTCTCCAGTGACACAAAATACAGTTTTTGTCAATGACATTGGATTACAAGACACTGCAAACATAAAAAAATACAACATGCATCTTCCGGTAATACATACGGTATACAAAACATCACTTTACTTATGTGAAAATGCTCTAATACATTGTACACTGAATAGCAGAGGAAAGAAAAGAAATACTCCAAGCCTGAATTTTATCCTGATAAAGGTCTTTTTGTCATGTCCCAGGCTTTTGTATTGAACATACATGTTGAACCAACTGGTGACATTAATATTAACCAGAAAGGGTTTTGATTCTGTGGATGCATTCAATAGTTTTTTAGGCTGCTCTGCCTGCTGCAAACACACGAGTATCACAAAAAGAACATTTAGTAGGCAAATCTTTTAAATCTATTTTGTATTTATCAGTTCTGAGCACTTCCTTTTGTGACAGACGTGTATTTGTTTGTGGCATAAAGTCTTCTTGGGCCGTATGGCATCACCTGACCTGCAGTTCAGGCTGTGGCCACTACACCAACACATCACATAACATCACAGCCAAATCTGCTCTCAGGGTCATGACTGATTCATCCTTTGTTTTTTGAATCTTATGACAAACAGTGAGGACATGTGACAGAAAAGCAAACAGGACTATTGAAACCAATTAAAACGCTAAACCTTCACATGTGATTTTTTTTGTGAGACATTCACATGTGATGTGCATGTCCAGCTTTCAGGAATGCATGTCTGGATCATCAGCAATAACATTTTGAGGAAATGAGACAGACAAGTGGGAGTGCGATTCAGGATTGGGTGGTTCACAATATCAACAGAGACTTTTTTAGTTTTGACCCAGTTGAGTTTATTTGATGTTATAAAAGATGCAAGCTCACCAGGCTAAGATAAAAAACCACAGAGGAGAAGTAAATCAGAGTGCTTATTCATCTAGATGAAAACAACAACAAAGCAGACACACAAAGCTACTGTGACAAACATCTTCTATTTTATTCATAGTTTAGATAAAAGAGTAGATACCAGAACATTTAAGAAATGGATTTTCATGGAAAGAGTAACAATATTAAAAGTAGAGAACGACCACTACTAGCTGACCAGGCAAAGCAAATGTATATATGTGTTTGTGGTTATATCTTATATTTTCAGTATGAACTACAATATGACTATGAAAGGCTCTGACCTCTTACCGCTCTTCACTTATGACTCATGCACACTGTCATGAAACCCAGACTTAATATTTCTCACATCCTCCAATATTGAAGAGACCAATACAGCGAGGAGGCTCCGTTTCGATCAATCCATTAGTGTTTTCTGCACTGCAGTGTCAAGTGACTCTGAGGTTTGGTGTTGTGTAATTTTGAGGTTGGTTGTGGAAATATTTGCTAAACAAGCCTTAATTTTTAATTAAATTAGTTCTTTAACAACCATCAAACTTTTGGGGGTGGTCTGCCCAAATTAAAACTAATTGTTTGACCATTGAAGGTTTAGGATTTATTATATATTTGGACCACCATATTGCTTTGAAGGTCAGCAGACACTATATTTTGATGGTTTCAGTCGTATACCCTGTCATGCATTGTGCCTGGATTATTTTAACAAGACGGTTTTCTTTTTGTGAATGACCATAACAACCAAAAAGTCTTATATCAATATATATATATTACAGGTTCATTATTATAAACATGTAATTAAGTATTAAGTATGTATATATGCTATAACGTATACTTAAAATGTCCTGTATAAGAAAGGACAGAGCAGACTCTATCTGCTGAGGAGACTCGGGTCTCTTGGAGTGCAGGGGACGCTCCTGAGGACCTTTTTTGACTCTGTGGTAACATCAGCCATCTTCTGTGGAGTGGTCTGCTGAGGCAGCAGTGTCTTCTTGACTTCTGACAGTCCTGGGATGCCCCTTCAATCCAGTGGAGGTGGTGGGAGAAAGGAGAACGACGGCTAGGAAGTTATAACAGGAAGTGATAACAGGAAGTTATCGTCTCTGATGGAGAACATGACCCACTCACACTCGGACAGCGCTGGGCAGCTCCATCAGTGACAGGCTGCTTCACCCGCAGCGTGTGAAGGAGAAATACTGCAGGTCCTTCCTTCCTGCTGCTGTCAGACTTTACAATCAGCACAAGTAGACCGCACACACCAAAACTGACAATTCATTCATGTGCAATAATGTGAATTCAACCGTTCAGTCTGTCTTCTTATTATATTTTGCTTTTTTACTGTTTATTTATTTAATATATCTTGCTTTTTTACCGATGCTTCTTCTTAGTGCACTATCCCATTTGCTACTGTAACACTGCAAATTTCCCCACTGTGGGACTAATAAATGATTATCTTATCTTATCTTAATTGGTTGAACTAGCAGCACCTAAAAGTTCTATATCGTGCAACCATGCTGCAGGGGGAACAGTGTCTTGGCTCACAACTCGTGGTTTTTCTAACACTGAGGAAAAAGTTAAAAAAAAAAAAAAAAAAAGGCAAATTAACATTTCGTTTTGCTGCAGTCATCACTGAATTTGCTCCTTGTAATTGAAGATGAAACATTTGGTGAATTCTGGTTCGAAATCATTCTTTATTTACCCAGAGTACATACCGAATTATTCATACTTAAGACAGACAATAATTAGTCAGCTTTGTGCTGCCTATGATTAGATTTCAGTCTAGACTCTATTTATTACATCAAAGCCTCAGGCAAAATCTATTTTTGTGCAACCAGCCCCAAGGTTGTGTTATAATTAAACTGCGTGAATATAAATCAACCAAAGAAAAACTGCATCACAGTCAGCTGTTCCAGTGTGTCTGCGACTCAAGGAACCTGACTGTAGATGTGATCTTGCTGCTGCAGTAGGAGGAAGTGTTGTGATAGGAGCTGTAATCATGCTGTCACAGAGCGACAACAACAAGTTGATAAACTGATCCTCCTGACGCTCCGATGCTCTATCTCGCTCTCTCTGACACACAAACAGGCATTCTTGATACCCGAGACTTGTTATTCGTTGAGGACCATGTTATTTTGCGTACGGTACGAGTGTGTTTGTTTTCATCTCCTATCTGTCCTATCAGATGGACGTAGCAGAATGAATGAGAAGCGAGGGGTTTCTGTCTGCGTTTTACAAAAGACCTGCAGGCCTATTTTGACTGCGACACACACACTGAGGCTTATTCTGATTGGCATACTTAATGACTGACACGCACACACACTTTTATGCACATACGCGCGCGCAAACGCACTCACACGCACACACACTTGCTGGTCTGTTTTGACTGGTATCTTGTCTGTCTGGCTGTAAAAAGAACAGAAGAGACAGAAGGCAATCAGTCCGGCCAATCACTGCTATTATAAAAAGCAAAGCCTTATGTACAGAGCTTGAGACAATATGCTGAGGTTTCCAAAGCCACGGGAGATTATGTTTCTTAAAAAGCGCTTTTATCCTGGAGAAATACAAACACAGATAGATACGAATGTGGTTAAACACCATTTTCACACGTTTTTTACATCAAGAATTATGTGTTTCTCCACGTTTTTATAAGGGTGAAAAAGCACCTCAAGCAAAAACGACATTTGGAGAGTTTGAGAAATGAGTTAAGTCTTCACAGGATGAGAGGAACCATAGTGGATATGTTTGTCATCCACTGCACGAACGCTGTAAGGGGATGCTCTCTTTTTGTTGTTTGTTTTTTGCCGAATCTCAGCCTCATGGCACAGTTTTTTTTGGTCACCAAGCAACGGGATCGGTTAACTTTAGCCGGCAGCATCACGGCTAAAAGCAGGAGTTGTGCTGATGTAAACAAGTCCACTGGTGCACCATTTTAGGTTGTTGTTGCTGGAGGTGACGGACTCATGCGTGTCGTGCTGTGTTTGTATCTAAATAAAAAGCAGGCATAAATACTGCATCATGGTTGTACAGAGGGATGAATGTCCAGGAAACACTTTGGTGGCTTCATCAAAAAAAAAAAAAAGCTGATGTTATGTAGGCCAGCGTTGATGAAACTGAAAGAACTTGTGATACGTTTTATACACGATACCAAAGTGTAAAGATTTTTATCGCTATATGTTAACTGACACATCATCTGCTTTCAGTAATTACACTTCAACTATGAGCTCAACTATTTACAGCACTTTCACTTCAACTGAAACATCGGCTCACCACAGTGATTAATCTTCCACTGACATATCAACTGCTTTCATCTCTTCCCCCTCAACTGACAACAACTCCTTTCAATGCTTACTCTTCAACTGATACTTCAAACCCTTTCAGTGCTTCACACTTAAGGAGGAGCGAGTAGATTTTATACATGACACATGTGGAAACAAGTTGTGCAAAGCCTATTGTGGCTCCAGATGGAGCAGCGCGAAATCTGATAAATCTCTCAAGGCGAGGCGGCCTCAGTTGGTGCTGAAGTTTAAAAATGAAAAAATAAATAAATCCAGTCAAAATCTGGCGATGTGGCGTTAGAGAGAAGTGAGATTACCAGACCAACGCAGCCCGCTGCTCATCTGTGCTTTAAGCTAGTGGCTCGAGGCTACATCAGCCGCTACTAGCATAACACACCCAAATCCCTAAATGAGCTGTCGCAAGTTGAGTTGCATTATGGGTAATGTAGGCAGCAGGTTTTGACAAGAGGAATGCATGGATTAAAAAAAAACAGTATGTCTGGTTCCTCACTGCATCGATTTTTGATGTGTGTGTTTTTGTTTTGTTTTTTAACTGTCCATCGAAACGCCGACAATGTTAAAAAAGTGCAATAACAAACTGCTGGAGTACTGCTTTAAGTGCTTCATCTTGAACTGTAAACTTATAAATGTCACATGAAAAGGATAATCATTAACTTGTTTACATGGTTTACACTGGTTTAAAAGCTCCAAAGACTAAAGATGTTTAACGATTTCAAATATTCCAACTGAAAGTTTCCAGCAGCGAGTATACATACGTTTTCTTCCAGTTTTGTTAGAAATATGGCCGTACTGATTCCATTTAATATCGCTTAGTTGGTGAGGACAGACGGATTTATGTTTTTAATAGTGATTGATGACTTGCACATGGTATTTTATGTCAGCTAATTAAAATATTCACATGAAGTTGCTGACTCATGCCTTTACTGTGATGGCGCACACACACACACACACCCACACACACGCACACACACACACACACACACACACACACACACACACACACACACACACACACACACACACACACACCCTTGGGCGTGGCTCTTTATGGTTGAGCGAGATAGAAGACCCTTCTTCCTTCCTGTAAATCCGATTCAACAGGATCCCATGAAAAACTGTAAATCCGAGGCAGCAATCCAAACACAGCAGGGCTAAAAAGCCCTGCTGAGACGCATGAGTCATTCTTATTCACAAAGTTGGTTTGATACTATAAATTGGTTTAACAGGAGGCGAAGGCACAAAACAAGATATATAATAGTGTTTAAACAATATGACAAAGTGCTGTTATGGACGTGTGTTTGTGTCCAACAAGACAGTTAAGATTAGGACTTGGATGTAAGGTTAAAACTAATGTGGATGTAAGATATAATAACTAGGGTAAATTTCACTTGTTTTGGCATGGACGACCGTATGAATTTAATATGAGGTAAGGCTTGGTTAGACTTATCCTGAATGGGTTCCGGGGGGTTTCACATGCTCAAAAGCAGTAAAAGTTACTCAAACAGGAAATGGCGTAATTCTACAAAAGAATGAAAAACCTGGGAATCACGAGAAATGGGTTTGGCACTGAGGAGTCATGTTGGTGTATTTAGCATCTGCATGTTTCAGCCTGATTTCGGGCCAGCAGGATGGAGGTGTGCGTGGTATTAGTCATTAAAGCAGGATACAGAAAAAACAAGTCTGACTTACTCATCTGAGAAAGTAGCAAAAAACTAGAGTAGTGGAAACAACTCTCATGAGTAAGACCTAGTGGGAGAAAAAGGGGAGTACAAAAACATCCTGAGTATGTTTTTGTTCATCGTTTTACTATCATTGTTAACATTCAACACCACCACCCGCCCAAACCTCCAAATCTTTGAAAAAGGAAGCTTCAGGGAGCTTGTGCTAGCTCATATCTGGTTTCATATTTTTGCTTTACACCCACACAGCAGCAGCTAAATTTCACAGTGTATAAAGCCAAAGCAGCTTGTATTGGCTGATTCAGGTCAGTAACTTGCACACATAAAAGGTATGGTAATTATTAATATAGTGTCTTGGTGTGCATCCATGTATTCAGACAGTCAGACACCTATACTTACTTTAAACACTTCCATTTGCAGGAACGCAGTTTAACACCTCTTAAAACTAACACAGTCTCGATGACAGATTCAAGCAATTTTAGGGTATTTCAGGCGTGATTAAAAGTTTTTTTTTTTTTATTAAGCATAATGATTTTTTTTAGGATATTACAGGTTGTTTGACTTAGTTGATCATTGACTGGAAGTCTTATTTCATCACCTATAGCAGCAGCAACAAGGCAAAGGAGGGTGCTTTCATAAGAGCAAAGAATGATGGTATGTGTTTTAATAACCGTTTTCTTTCCGAAATGCATTTGATTTATTTTTAGATGAGTTTCAAATCGTTGTTTTCTTTGTCACTCTATTACTTGTCACAGGACTTTGTAACGATAAACTTATTCACCTGCGTGTCTATTTAGAATTGGCGGTTAATTATCTGTTAGGTATGAAAAGTGCCTGTGCTCACCGTGCTGCTGGTGCGTCCCGGGTCCTCCGCCATGCGCCTCAGCCATGCGCTGCAGGGCGTGACTGATCACCTGGCCGGTGGGGCTCGGAGTCTGCGTGGCTTTGTCAGCCGTCGCTGGCCTCGGGGAGAGCGGGGAGCTCGGAAGCGAGTCGCTCTCGAAGGAGAAATATCCGCTGGATGAGCGGCGGTAAGGGAGATGGAATATAGACCTCTTCTGAAACACGCCTAGGCTGTCTGTAGGGGAGTTGACTTTGGGTCTGCACCGGGACGGCGACTGCGGCTCTCCTCCTCCGGTGGACCCGGGGTGGCCAAAGCTCCGCTCGCCGCGGTCGGTGGCTGGCTTTGAACGGGAGTTTTGCGCTGAGGGTCCGGCGGCACCGACGGGTGGCGGATCTCCTCCGCTCTCCTCTGTCGCCGTTACTGCGGTCGAGCCATCGGGCCGGTTTGGTGGTCTGTTGGATGAACAGAGCGTCACCGTCAACCTGGGCTTTCATCATTCTGCTCAACACAGCCTCAAATCAGCCGCATCTGGAGCTGCAGCTGGATATGTAGCGGCGCACTGCTGCGCCGGGACTGGACCTCAGATTGGAGGTTTTCCTTTACAACAGACCAGATTAACTTCACAGGAAATTTCGCGATGACGCGCAATGGACTATTTTATAAAAACGAATCCGCTTAAATAATCTTAGTCAAAATAGTTTTGTCTTTAATGACAAATTACCATATTCTGACTAACTTCCCGCTGCAGCTGAAGCGTTTTGAGTTGTGTAGTGGGTGTTAAATGACTTATGTGCAGTGAGTGTGTTCCTGCTCAGGCAGTAGCCCAGGTTTCCTGTCCAAACTGGCCGCCCGGCTCGTATTGTTTGTCAGAAATTGCTGATTGCAGCACATCTTTGTTTGACTTGTGGGGGAAAATAATCAGGCATGAAGGAAGCGGCTGGAGTAACTGCGTCACACTCAAACAGACAGAGACACGTCTGTCTCAGCAGACCAGTCAGTCTGGAAATCAAATTGCTCAAGTAGCCTAAATAAATTAACACAATCTTTTAGATTAATCGGACATTTCTGCTCATTTACATTTGATTTATTGAATGAAGGCAAAACAAAATGCAGATACCTCAGCAGATTATTATTCAAAACACTGATTTGCATCAGAAACAATAAATCTTAGAAATTTGACATTTTCCGTTATAATCACCAAAGTCAGATTCACAACGTGACATTCTAATAAAAGAAATGATATTGTGTTGCAGCGCTTCCTGTTTGTCCAGACTAACTACAGTTTCCCCGGCGCACGGATTCCCAGCGGCAATGACCTACTTCTGTGCCAAAATGACCTAAAATTATAAGCAACTGTTTTTTAGCACCAAGTCTCCATGTGCCGACAATCACACTTTTACGCACCTTTGATGTAAATGGTCATCCTTTTGCTTTTTACGCATTTTTACGCACGGTGGAACAGCGACAACAACCGCACTTTAACTGGACGCGGCGACTGTCCTCCAGCCGTATGAAAATGTAAACTTTCCCTGTGGGTTTCGGTGCTGCTCCGAGCGCTACGAGGAGGGATATTAAGCGTGTCAGGCGGCGTGTAGCGAAACGGCACCAAAGCGTACCGGCGGCTACCACGCCAAGAGGGAAAAACAAACTGAGGGAAGGAAATCCACAACGTCAGTGCCAGAAAACTCGCAAACAAGGCATTTGATCAGGTGTCACGGTACTATATGTGAACGAGATCCGTTCAGCAGCACGTCTGCACCGTCTCAGTATTGAAATGAAGAGGTAGGCTGTAGTTTCTGTGTCTCCGTGGGCAACCACAAAACAGTCGAGACTCACCAGAAAAAAAAGTGACATTCCAGATAACACGATAAGGTTTCACTTTACTATTAAGACAAAGATATTAAAATAATCCAGCAGCTGTCAGACGCACTGAGTGTGTGCGTCTTGGATTATGTTTTCCTCTTCTAACCAAGCGGTACATGTGCGCCTCCCACAGGACACTTCGAGACACTTACAGATGTCCTAAACTGGTAATAAAGTAAGAAAATAACCTACCCATTACAGTCCGGTAATATTAAAATGTACAAAAAAATATGAAAATCTCACTTGAGTTCATAACCTGAAATGTAGAGGTAAACTGAAAGGTAGCTGAACTCTGTGACCTCGATCATAACAAAGCAAACTGTTTCTCATATATGAACAAAAATCAGTTTGACTATTAGAAAGAAAACATCTCCTCACATAAGTCTTGACATTACTTAGAAAGACGTGTAGTGCTCAATCCCCGCATAAAACTGCATGCACTATTTAGCAAATTAAATGCGGTTTATCCTCTGCATCCCTGCAGACAAAGCGACCCACTGGAGAACTTGTTGAGATTATTATTTCACCTCCATGCAGCGCTTATCATTATTAAATGCTCTTAACACAAAAACTAATGTGTTATGAGTTTAATAATAGGAACCGAAGCCGGCGCTAAACACACCGGCGCAGTCTGTGGATCACTGCAAAACGCACTAACATACTCCTATATCCCTAGACAATAGAAGAAACCTCAACAAAGTAGGAAAAAGTCGTTTTAAACTCTGACTGAAGTATTACAGGAGTTTTACAGGGGAAAAGGTGCCGTAAAATCGACTGAACTCACTTTTTAGACATTTTCCGAGCACATTAAGAGAAAATACTACAATGTAAAAGCAAAGCTGTTATTATTTTCTTATATTAAAAACACTGCCATTATGCGCAAAAGAGATATCACGGCGTCTGTTTGCAGGGTGACAGCTGACATGCCGGTGAGCACATAGGGAAACTGGATTTTTGTAATGTTAAAAAAAAAAAAAAAAAGACAACAACACACACGCAAACACACACACACACACATACACATACACACACACAGTCACACACACACACACACACACAGTCACAGTCACAGTCACACCTCTGCTCCCTCTATCCCGACTCACCTGGACTGCCGGTGCATGTCAGTGGCGGGACATCACTGCGGGCTCCGAAAAATTAAAGGATGACAATGTGGCTGTAATATAAATTATATAAATGCGAGTCCAAATAGGGTCCTCAGGTCCAATGTGACCAAATATGTAACTTCCAAAAGTAAACAAAAAACTGTCAAAAGTGAAATAAATCCCAGAGTTCGTGTTTCGGTTTCCTCAGGAGAGATGGTTGAATAACCGTGTGGAAACTACCAGAGGAGGTAAACAAACTCTGTCCAAACAGCTCTATTGTTTCTTCCTCTCTGTTCTCAGTTGAAGGTACTGTGTTCACTGATATCAAGGCTCCTCCTCTCCAAAGTCCCACCTCCTGAGAGGCGCCTCTTTGCTATTGCTCTCCTCTGCCTCCCCCTACCTCTCACCATTAAATACAACAGTGGCATCAGCCACTGTTGTATTTAATGGTGAGAGGATGCCAAAGAGACAGAAAAACAACTTAAAGGAAAGTGTTAAATTGTTGTTTTCTGTCTCACTGTGCATTATTTCACTTTCTGTGTCTGACAGTGACTCAATTACACACAACATACACCTAATTCTAACCAGACATTCAGCATGTAGTGCATTCCCACTGGAAAAGGGACAGAATTAAGTTTATTCAGAGATGTCTCAAATATACTAGGTTAACTTGATTTTTAAGTGTGCTGTTGATGGACAATGTTGTCCTGTAATGCAATGCACAACATAAATAGATGATCTTAATTGTGTACTATGGTGAGACAGCTCCAGAATAAAAATAAAGTGTTAATAAATCTTTGGGAAAACATTTTGCTTTCTTTCTGTAGCTTTCCAAAGTCACAGGTAGGCATCTGTTCATCCATGTCCTGTTAAGATAAATGGTAAAGTAATTTTTCTTGTAGACTAACTGTCAAAACAATCAACAAGATTATTACACAGTGTAGAGGCTAAAGGCATGGTGTAACGTGAGCAACTGGGATGCAGCTTTATGTCTCTGTGTGTCATTCTGTGTTAGTGCTGGAAAATAACACAGTAGGTTTACTCAAGTACTGTACTTTAGCACAATTTTGAGGTACTTGTACTTTGCTGGAAACTTTATATTTTCTGCTGCTTTATACTTCTTTTCCACAACACTTAGGACCACAAATTCTGGTTGTTACTCCCTGACATTTTCTTAACAGCTACAGATATTGTTTACTTTGCAGATTAAGATTTGACATTTAAAACATATGGTCACCTTATAAGATATGATCCATCGCTATAGTTGTGACTACCCACTAAAGACATAAAGTAGTTAAAACTGGCTTCAGATCAACTAGCTATAATGTTAACATGAGGCTTACATGTTGATGCATCCAATAACATGGTAATAAAACACTCTGAAAGTAGCCATTTTGCATGAGTACTTTCTCTGCTTGATTTGGAAGGCAATACTTTTACTTGTAATGTAAAAACAAACTAAAACCAACAATACGTTAGTCCGTCTCTCAATACTTCAAGACTTCTTCAGCCTGTCTTTTGCACTCTGACCTAAGCCGATTGGTCCAATTCATTGTAAATCTTTAAAAAAAAACGAGTCACAACTATATATTGTTACATTTTTTAAAAAAGGTTAAGTGATTTAAAACACCTGGGCACTGTAGTTTTTAGCAATCATTCTCAAGCAGAAGTGAATAGTACATTTTGTCAGGGACTATTTTTAGCTGTGGATTAATACACACTTTACCCTACTGCCTGCCTTGTCCCCGCAATATTATTGTTATTCTCTGTCTTAGCTATCTTTAATAATCTTAACAATATTCTGGAGGCTTTTCTCCCTGAAAATGAAACAATGACTATTTGATACTATGTGGGACGATTAAGGTATGCAACTGTTAAAAAAATCAAATATGTTGTTGAATATAACTACAAAATGAGTGTGGCGCCTCATCTAAAATACACAACCATAACAAATCTTTCTGTAGACTTGTTTAAAAGTTTGAAAATGAAATCGTCTCTTATAGTGCCCCCAACAGGCCAGTCAGTGTAATAATTACAAAGTCCACCTGAGTTTGATTAAAATCGGGTTAGTGATGTCTCAGAACTCTCAGATATCTTCAAAACTCAGAATCAATGTACCTGATAAAACCGTAAACAAGATTTCACTAACAGTTCCTGGTGTATGGTTTCTCTTCACTAGATTTCGCTGCATGAACAGAGATATAAGAACAAAAACAGTAATGTGTAGAGCGAACAGCCGACCGCTTCTTTTAAAGAAATGATAACAAACACACAAGCAGCTAAAATTAAACTGATGTATAATATTGGAAGAATATCCAATTTTGACAATAACATCTCAACTCAAGATCCACTTACTAACTGAATGTCCTGGTAACCTAATGGTTAAGGTACGTACCATACAGTGTAAATGCACCTTTCCTGTCTATTTCTACATTGTTATCTATCAAAACGAAAACAAAATACAAAAAAATGTTTTTTTTAAAAATCCACCACCATCTTTTCAAAAAGGTCCATGTACTAGCTTTTCACAAAGCTTTCACCCATAGCACACGGTCTTCATCAGCAGACAGCATTTGCTCACTTGTCATGGAGATGGATTACAGTTTCATCCGTAGAACCTTTAGGACCTCTCATCTATTTTGGATTATAAATTAAGCATCAACGTACATTGTTGGTCTTAGTACTGTAATAGTAATTTGACAAAACAAGGACCATTTATTAGCTTCTTCTGGAACTTTCAAATGTATCACATAATCTTCATCAGCACAGTATTCAAATCCACCTTTATATCTCATTTGTTTTCGAGAAGACACACCAGACTTGTCAAAATGACACAAAACCACATAAAAACTCAACCAGGAAATAAAATATCATCCTAACTTTGACAAACGTACAAGTTCTCTTTTCCAGTTAAAAACAAATACAACTTTTAAAAAGTCGTTCCCTTCATGTTCAATCTGACAAAGCTGAATGTGCATTTCATTAGTTTCATTCTCACATGAGACATTCACTATTTCAACGAAACTGACGCCTACACTTGTACTATGACTGCTGGCATGAAAGTAGAACCCAGAAAGAGCTACTATCGCAGTTATGAATCACAAAAAAAGCTCTGCTGATGCTATATTCATATTTCTGAAGATATACTCATATGTTTCTGAAAAACTCAAGAAATATATTGAGTTCGTCCACTATTCATATGTGATTGTGTTCTGGTGCAATACACTGATCTGTGCTGTGTATGTATGTGTGTGTGTTATGCACTTTTATTTCATAGACATGGGAAATCCAGATTTTGTCAGCCAAGTGTCAGCCAATCAGAAACAAATTACTTTTCAAACATAGTTCAGGTAAACAGTTGAACCACCATGATAAATGACTGCTCGAGGTGCATTAAACTGCAGGTAACCATAGCAACAGTATTGCTGCTTTATGCAGTGTTAACAGTTAACGAACCATTCATTTGACTGACTAACAAACGAACATTAAGAAATTGATGGCAGCTTCTGTTTTTGCATGTGGTTTTTGTCTGAAGCAACTCGGAGGTGTGCTGATAGAAAAAAAAAAATAACAGATTTGGTTGAATCTGTTATTTTCACTTCACGCTGTGGTGTTCTTCACCTTGTGAACGTGATGTTTGCGCTAACTATTAAATATATTTGTGGCAAGGCATCATTTCTTTCTCCGTCAACATTTTATCATCCAATAATAAGAAATGATTTTAATAACACAACACTATGTGGTTAGCATGAACATCAACAATGAAAAGTCTGTTTCACAAAGCAACTTGAATTCTAGTGTGCACATTCATTTCTATATTTCATTGCATTTAGCATTGTATCCAGCACCTGACACACTGAGGGCTTTGTGGACATGAGCATGAATATCTTTGCAGATTGTCCCACTGGTCAGTTTACCCAGTTGCTAAATTCATCAGTCTCCAGTACATCACACACTCCAGACCTTCTGGATAGACAGTACAGTACATTTAGAGGCTTCTTTTAACCGTGCCATCATTTTAAAAACAAAAATTATAATTAAATTTCATATTGTCACAGTCACATGGTTGGCCTTGACACAATGATGGACAATGAATATTTGTGGTCATCCCTGAAGTACGGCAGCCCCGAGAGCTCAATGCAATGCAACTTTGAAAACACACACTAACAGACACATCAAAAAGCAAATGAAGAAAACAGCAATATGACAACATATGTGCAGCATTTAGAAGAAAACGCTGCAAAGTGAGAAAACATAACCAAATACAGAAAAGTGCCGCAAAAACAGAAAATAAAATTTGTTTAGTTTCCTGTTTTCTGGCCACTTTGCAGCAGCTTTATTCTAAATGTTGCACATGTGTTGTCAAATCGGTGAATATGTTTTCTAAGTTGCCATACCACTGTGCTGAAGCATCCTTTTGTTTATTTTCTGTCAGTGCGTACATATTAACCTAATGTGGTGGCTATTTGTCCATAAGGGGCACCTATAGTGCTGCCCAATTCTTACAAAAACTATAAACAACAAAGTAGCTCTTACACTTAAATGAATAGAAACAAACACCAACCTGTGAGCAGTCAGAGCACAGTTGGCAAGGCATAAGAGGACACCAGGTTTTATTCCCACAACTCAGCTCATGTGAAGACCTGCATCTTTTCTTTGGTATTCCAAAGCCATGGCACTAAGAAAATGTCTCAGCTTGTAAAAAGGCTTGGTGTAAATTAATTTCCCTCAACACAACAACAAATTATATCTCCAGTACTACCTATGCTGTAAAAATACAATATAAAACTAATTATAATTTGTAAAGGACTTACTTCAAAGGCTGTAGAGTGCTGTAAATGAAAATATATTCTACTTACAGGATGTACAGGATGCTGCAGGGGCACACACACACACACACACACACACACACACACACACACGTATACACATAAACACACACAAATCAATACAGACAGACAAAAGGGTGAGACAATCAATACCATTTACATGTGATCAATACTGATCAATTCTTCAGAGTGTGGGAAAATGTGTGTGAATGGCTGTAAATGTCTGCCTTGGTTCATGTTAACTTGTCTATTAATGCTTCTCTGTGTGTGAGTTTTTCTGTACATTAGGTAGTTTGTAGCTCTTAGTGTGATGATGATGATGATGATGATGATGGTGATGGTGGTGGTGGTGAGACTGAAGATGGTGCCAGTGAAGATGTAAATGTTAACAAGATGGCTACACTGATCCACATAGGAAAATAGAGAGATTTTTTTATGTTTTCTGTCAGTTGGATTGCTGCGGACTGTGAACGTGGTGTATAATTCAGTATAAGAAATAAAGAAAATAAAGATAACTCTTTATTTTCTAACTATTGTAAGTTTACCCAGAGCATTGGCTAGTTGCTGTTTTAAAAGAAGCATAAATTCATTCAAAATCTTGTCTGACAAACCTTCAAGTCATCCCAGACTTTTTCAGTTTTCTGTAATCCTTTGTTAAGGGGTCTCATAACAGCAACAACCTCCACCGTGGTAATTTTCATAGAATATCAGGAGATTTATCAATACATGCTTGCTTGTAACTGCTCATAATGTATGTTGAGTAGAATAGAAATATAAGACAATTCTTCATTGCAGGAAAACTGGAAATAATAAATATCAACACACATAGATTACTATGTGTGCATCAGGCAGTGTGGCTGCCTGATGCAGGAAAATGTAATGAAAAGTCAAGTCAAACTGATTATATCAAACTTAAGAGAATGATGTTGTACTTTTCTAACCATGCTAGCAGCGTGGCCCAGACTGACATATCTCAACAACTATTGGATGGATGTGGTACAGATATCTACGGCTCCCAGAGGATGTACAATAATGACTTTTCCTGTAGTGCAGGAGTGTGATTTTTAGTGAAATGTCTTGACAACTGTTGGATTGGTTGCCATTAAACATAGTACAGACATTCACATTCCCCTCAGGATGAACTGTAACAACTTTGGTAATCCTTTTTCATCAATACTTGGTTTATGACCAAATACCTCCAAAACCAATGACATTCCCATTGGCCTCAGCTGTACTTTTTGTTTAGTGCTGATTAGCAAATGTTAGCGTACTAATACTAAGATGTTGAACATGGTAAACATTACATCTGCTGAACATCAGCATGTTAGCATTGTCATTGAGAGCATATTAGCATGCTGAAGTTAGCATTTAGCTCAAAGCCCAACAGTGCTTATTTATAACCTCACCTGTAGGCTGTAGCGTTGTTAATTGATAAACCATGCTAGTAGTCCAACCACAGTCCTGGATGAACTACCAGCATGCACCATTTAACCTCAGCAGATGTTTAGGAACGCAGCAGCACATCTGCATCAGCCAACCTAAATGATTTCACACCTCTGTTTGTCTCCCTCCACTGTTTCCCGGTGGCGGCTCACATCAAGTTCAAAGCTTTGACACCTTCAAGGCGACCAATAGAATAACACCCTCCAACACTGAGTCACTCATCAGGCTACATGTCCATTCCGGTCTGCAAATGAACAACATCTGGTAATACCATCACTGCCTGATACAAATCACGATCCAGACTCTTCTCGTTTGTGGTTTCACGATTGTGGAATGAGTTACAGCTCCACACGGTCTTCTGACTCCCTTGGTGTCTTCAAAAAATGCCTGAAAACTCAGCTCTTCCGTGAACACCTCAACACCTGAACCCCTTTAATTTTTTGTTGATTGTTGCACTGCTTTCTTGGTGTTTATGGTATTTCCTATGCACTTGACTATTTCCAGTCCTGTCTTACTTTAATTAACAAAAAAAAAAACCTGTTTTTAGCGCTCTCTGTACCTCGTCTGCTACTTGAGAATTTGTAATACAGCTCTTTTAGTTACTGTCATCTGCTTGATTGTCTTGCCTCAAGTCACTTTGGATGAAAGCGTCTGCCAAAAGACAACATGTAAATATAAATGTAAAACATAAAATAACATTTACACCTGAAATAAAAGCACTCGTCGAGTACATTTAAATTAGGAATAGGTTCATATCAGGTTAGTTTTATTTCTGCATGAACAGTGGATTTTTACATTGTTACCTAACCAGTTTTTAGTCCTATACATATGAACTAGGAGGAATTAACATATTATTACATCTGACCATTAATGGATATCACATTTAATAGTTTTGCTGGTCCAGGAGATACATGAATGATGACATTAAATTATTGCCTTTGTCACGTCGTCCTCTCTCATTATTCCATTCACTGTGCTCTGTGTATGCTAAGAAAAACTAGATGCAAATAGACTCAATAGAAGTACCAGTAAAGCACCAAGTACTGCACTCAACCAACAGATTTAAGGTCGCCTTTTATCTTTATTACCTTGGAATAGTTTCAGCCGGATAAGCAGCACATCTACTGTCTTAATAAATAACCTTCACTTCAATCGACTACCACTTCTGTTGAGTTTACAGAAAGGGTGAGATAAGATGGGTATTTCTGCATGGTTGATTTTATACAAGTGCATTTAAATGTTTCTCACTTTATATTGACATTTGTGGTTGCTTCTGTTCTCCTCTGCAAATTTGCTTTAACAGGCAAATCATCCCATTTCTGGAACATTGAAACCTAACAGAGTTTTATGGCATCGTTCAGCAGCCCCGAGGGTATTTAAGGGTAATTACAGATTACTCACTACAGTAAACACCATTAAACACAAGGGAGTTTAAAGAGCTGTAAATTTAAATATAGTGCCAACAATTTTGTAACAGTGAACAGGAAAGCAAAGTGACGGCCATAGGTTAGGTCATGTGATGATGATGAGATAAATTCAGGACAAGAGGTGACGAACACTGTCCATAAAATCTATCACTGTTTTTATGGACAAATCGGCAGTCCACTCCCCTAAACATTAGTTCCTTATTGACAGTCATTAGATGTTAACAGCTGCGCCCTCAGTCGTTTCTTGTAATAAAAATATCAAGTTAATTTTACTATTGTGATTATTAAACATATTAATCTATCATCAGCATGCTTATGTTGCCTGAGGAGAGGCTTCATTACAGGGTATCGGGTGAGTCAGGCTGTTGAACAAAGTATTTACCGAGAATCAAGTGTGAACCAACTCGTTCACAATGGTGGACGCCTTTTACCTGTAATGGATGACTAATACAGTTAATATTAGTAAACCATTTGTTTTCATTACTGGTAACAGAGATGATTTTTTTTTTTTGCTCACCAGGAAAGAAAAAGTTACGTAAGATTATGCGATAACAAAATGCTCAGAAATATAGAGACTGAGCTTCAAAATTTGTACTCCAAAATTTAATGTTTTTTAAGTAACTGAATATGTTTTGAATTAAAAGTGCAAGTAAGTGTGTAAGTGTGTGTGTTTGTGTTTAACAGATATTGACAAATGGTCATTCACTGCTAATGGAAAGCCAATCGGTTCCCATGCAGTGAACCATGACCCCCCCCACCATAATACAATACTGGCCACCTGGACTAATAGAGTGTGTGTAAATGTGTGTGAGCAAGTGTCTGTGTGTGTCCATAATAATATTGACTGGTTGTAATGTGAGAGGTCAGGACACAATAGCGCTATGACTCTGAAGACCTAACACCATGCTGAGAAAGGTCACAGCTATGTGTGACACACCCACACCCACACACACACACACACCCACACCCACACACACACACACACACACACACACACACACACACACACATACACACACACACACACACACTTTTTCTGAACTGTGAAGGATTTTTCTTCACATGTGACTCAGAATTTTTTTTTTGTCCTGATGGATCTCATGCATGCACATTAGAGATGTACGCCCATTACTCCCATTTTACATGGTTTTAACAATAAGAGGTCGATTATGAACAAATGCACAACTATTTGGTTTGTGTTGACTTCCATAAAGGCTGCCATAGATCATAGCCAAGACATCACATGCAAGCCTGAATGTAAAAAAAGCATAATGAAGAAACAAAAGTACTCATTGAAGTATTAATTCTCATCAGTGTTTCAATGTTATTACTTAAAGTTGAACAAACAGAGCACATCAAAATACAAAAGGGGGAAAAGAGCATATTTTTTCTTTATTTGTTTGTGATGAAAGTTTTCTTTACATGAGATAACATTCATGGTAATAACATTTTGTTTCCACACTGGACGAGACAATATTTTAGTTTTTTTTTTTTTTTTTAACTACGTCCAGGAAGCAGTACAGCTGTTTTGAAATATTCAACCCCCTCTGATTCTTTTGTGTGTTCTGACTTAATTTAGCATATTTGGCTGCCTAAAATATTAAGCAAAGTTTAATACATTTTATTTTCAACATTAAAATCCAAGTAGAAAACAGATCCTGTTTACAGGATACAAAAACCAACAATGCCTTAGTTCATCTCTCAATACTTACCGACTTTCCCACACTGTCTGTGGCACTCAGCCTGAAGCAGATTCATTCCTTCTAAAGATGTAAATCTTTAAAAATGAGTCACAAATATTAGTTTTATTTTAAAAAAGGAGTCAGGAATTGTTCAAACTGGGGGAAATAATACATTTCTTGGGAACTATTTTTAAATGCTTGTATGTGGGATTTACGCTAAATAAACTAGCTTTGTGCTGGACAGTGGAGGTCTATGGCCTGTAGACATCAGATAGAGGGGGTTGGAGGGCCATTTTTTTTCTAAATTGAAGATCCGACATTGACACCCCGTTCTGCGGAAGTGAGAAAGCAGCCAGAGAACTTCTCTCTCTAGCTTTCGTTTTCTTCACACAACTATTTCTGTCACTTTTAACATGAACAATCAACCGCAACACTATGAATGTCTTCCAGTAGAGACAGCCCGAAAATGTGTGCCGTTATCACGTCTCCTTTCTCTCTATGATGGCAGACTACAGATACTTTCGATTTGTAATGGATCAATCGACCCTTAGATAGATTGATTCATTGTTTTAGTCTTTCTATGTCATAAAATGTTAGCTGTGAAAAAAATGGGAGCTGTGCAGACGCTAATAGCTGGACCTGTGCCTGATGAGCTTGGGCACTCGTGTCTGGGTAGCGGCGCTTGGTGCTGACAGCCAAGCCTAGCATAGCACTCATTACCAGGGGGTGGGTGCCGGTTAGGGCTGCCGGCGGTGAAGGTAGGTAGCTGGACTGTAGGGCGAGGTTCTGCAGGGGGCTAAGGCTAGATTATTTAAGGCGAGGAATTAGCAGTGCAATAGCCACTTCTCAGTGTGTGTAAGGCTGGAGATATACTTGCTTTTTAACCACGTGTTCGCGTAGACAACCGGCTGCGTCCTTGGCGGAATTGTTCACATACTTGCCGATGTACTTTGTGTGTTAATGGAGGATGCCACTAGAGGGCACACCAGAGAACTAAGGATATAAATATAAACTTTTGGATTTGCAAACCGGCATCGTAGTAGCACAGATGGTATGTAAGGCTCCTAAATCAAGCATGTTGTGACAATGGCAAGTATGTTTCTCTTGTTCTGCCAATGTGAAAAACCGATGATGAGAAACGCCACCAGTATTTTTGAATGTCCACCAAGACGTTTGATGATTTTCTCTGTCAACCCACTGCTGACCCTTGACCCTGTCACATCCACATACTGCCCCTAAACGGCCCCTACCGTTCTTGTGCATATTGCATCTTGCAGACATGTAGCGTTAATTTCTGAGGACGCGCACAACCAACGCTCCAAACAGATGCAGGATACGCAAAGCAGCCATCATATGCATGCAAACACATAGTTTAAAGCAAGTATTTGTCCGGCCTAAGAGGCTCTCCTGCTGAACGTGGAGCCCTCCCCACTTCTGATTATGAGAAGGGCCGGACCAGCGCTAGAGCTCAGACACTGGGGGGAAGGTCTCTAACCCCAGGAAAGCTAAGTTTTTTTAAATGACTATTTTTATTATTTCATTTTGTTACTGTTAATTATTGTACCTTGTTTTGTCAACTTTAATATAGTTAGATAGATTGATTGACGGATTAAAGGACTGTTTGTTCTTTCTATGCCGCCTGCGTGTGTCCTTAAAATACTGGTTGTGTTGCGGTGAAGTTTGATGAGTATTTGCAGTGCATTTTCCTGTTTGTGGTTGCCTAAGGGGATGTTGTGGCCTCAGGATACAACTGTGGTGTGAAAAATATTGGATTGATGCCCATGCACACTTTATCAGCCTTCAAGGATGGCATCTGGGAAGTAAGATAGGGCTTAGACTTTCTCTAGTCATACTGTGTGTACCTGGTCGGCTGCTGCATGAATTTGTTAGAATAAAAGTTTATCAGTTTTAACAAGTCCTGGTGTTACCCCTTCAATTTTGATGTTTAATTACAGAAACATCTAGCCTATACCTACATTTTAATCTAGGTTTATTGCAATACCAATCTTTAAACTTTTTGAATGTTTGTGTATTTTTGGGTGAAAACAGATTAACCCCCCCAAAAGATGTGGCTTATAAATTGTCAAAACATGTAAAAACTTCTGTATGGACTTCAAAGTGTTATGGTTGGATTTTTCCTTGAAAAATGTTGGTGTGCTTGTGATGTAGCATGACATCGTATTACTTTATGTCTTGTCAAAGCAATAAAATAATGTTCCGCGGTGTTTGTTGTGCGATTCAAAAGTCTGGGAACTATCAGATTTAGACTTGTTTTGTGGAAAATATGAAATCTGTGTTGTGTTCAAAGTAGATTTCGAGCGGTCGATTAAGAACTGACAGTTACAATCCATTGCTGCATGACAGTGCCACCTAACACCACATTGAAGAATTTGAATACCCTCAAAAATTTCTGTTTCACTACGATGCTTTGCTTACCGACTTTATGCAATAAGCTCTCTGTTCAGAAATGGGTGAGGCTTATTTGACTGCATGGTGAAGTGTCCGTTGTGACAAACTGAAATCTAAAAGCCAGATTAATCTTTGTGTTTGCCTTTTTCTTTGTCTCACTCTTTTTTCCTATCTCTCTATCTCACTTGTCTCTCAGTCTTTATCTTACAACTCTGCCTGAAACTCCATTAACTTATTTCCATGTGGTACTCCACTGTGAAACAGGATGAGTTGTGCCGACTGAAAAACATTGTGCATGCATGTGTATGTGTGTGTGTGTGTGTGTGTGTGTTCTCTGCTTGTTGATCAGTTCCAGCAGTCTGGTAGTACAGTTGTTCTCACTTTGCTGTGATCAAACACTAGTGACAGACGCACTCCTGTGCACACAAACACACACCTTATGTCATGCAGTGTGATAATTAAAGACTATACCGTAGTGTTGTCATGTTTGGGCTGGAATCCATCCTTCAGGTCCTGACAAACCAAACAGACCTCAACGGGGCCTTACAGACCACTAGTCAAAATGCTTAACACAGTATATTCTGACAAATGGACTGGATGGCAAACATTCAGTACCTAAATAGCTTAATCAGTTGCTATGACAGCAAGATAACATATTAAGCTTCCCTGTTTTAGAAAATTGGTTACATAGAGGTGTAATTATGTTAATGCCAATGAGATGGAAGGTAATTGCAACTTCAAACCAACTTCAATCACAGGCGTTCAAAGAAGCCTGTTGATTTTGTTTAAGTAGAATAATTTCTTAGCTTTATTGACCCCTACTGGCACTGATTAGGGAACTGCAACAGCACTGAGACCCTTTGATACATAACATTAATGTGTCAAAAATGACGATGTAATGTGCAATGACTTATTGATGTTAAAGGAACCTGTACCTTCTGCGCCTCTGTCTACATTGACGAATACGCGCGTGTCAACGCCCATGTACAGTATGGTGTTTACAATACAGCGGGTCAGTGACACTCCGGACAAAACATGTTGAGAGGGAATTTGCTGCAGCTCAAAGTTCATTTTTTTCAGATGTAGGCATTGTTTTTAGTTACCAGGCACACATTCAGAGAGTAAAACTACCTTAATGTGCCTACTTTGTTTACATATTCTGAAAGTGTCAAAAAAGTAGCCAAACCCGACCAATATATTTCTATATTTGGTTTGTGTTAGTGTTAATTATTGTACCTTGTTTCGTCAATTTTAATATAGTCAGATAGATTGTTTAAAGGACTGTTTGTTCTTTATATGCCTCTTGCATGTGTCATTAAAATACTGGTTGTGTTGCAAGTGTGATGAGTATTTGCAATACATTTTCCTGTTTGCAGTGACCTAAGGGGATGTTGTGGCCTCAGGACACAACTGTGGTGTGATAAATATTGGATTGATGCCCATGCACTCTTTATCAGCCTTCAAGGACCCCTACTGGTGCTGATTAGGGAACTGCAACAACACTGAAACCCTTTGATACATAACATTAATGTGTCAAAATCGACGCAGTAATGACTTATTAATGTTAAAGGAACTTGTAGCTTCTGCGCTTCTGTCTACATTGACGAACATGCATGTGTCAACGTCCATGTACAGTAGTTCATTTTTTCAAACGTAGGCATTGTTTTAAGTTACCAGGCACACATTCACAGAGTAAAACTACCTTAATGTGCCTACTTTGTTTACATATTCTGAAAATGTCAAAAAGTAGCCAAACCTATTTCTATATGAAGAGCATTTAGAGGTCTGATGTGTTTCCTTGATGCTGCAAACTCACCACATGGTCCATTTAGTATCTGTTCTAGAGCTTTCAATGATATCCTCCTCACCAAATGCATTTTGCTCACATAGACATTCTGAGATTTCTGAGAACTTTTTTCTTCACGCATCTTTATATGTTTATATATTAAACCTTATCAACTTATGAAGATCATGTGGTATGATCAAAAGCTTCTGAACAGCTACTGCAGGGATCTTGTGGTGAGATTTTAAGGTCGAGAATAAACTTTGAACTTTAGCTTTTAAGACAGTATGGACAAGACGTCCTTCAACTTGCATTAACAGATTTTTTGGCCACTTGGGGGGCAGCAGAAACAAGTTGTGAACACAACACTGACATAGCATCAGCTTTTGTTTTTCATTCAGAGTCATGATTCTGTCCACTTGGTGGACAATATTCACTGTCTTTTAGCTCTGTTTTTGGTCTCCACCAACTCCTGAGGGAAATATCTGGCTCTTTAGACGCTAAATGCTCCACTTAGCAACTAGTTGACTGGCTTGTCACTAACTGTGTCTTGTTTGCCATTCAGTGCTGTTGGCAGAACACAACTCTGTGAGAGCACAAAGAGCATTGATGGACTAAGGTTTTCTCAGGGGTAGGGGTGAAAAAATATAAAGGGCACCCGATTCATTCAAATGGGCCCCCACTTCAGTATGTTAGACTTAGGGGAACTTAAATCGCACTTTTTCTTTTTTTTTTTTTGTTTACTAGAAGGGCACCCATACAGAACCTCCATCTCACCCCATTACAACATCATCATAGGGCCCTGGATTACATCCTCTTCTTTTAATAGGTATATCATATTTTCTCGTTTTTGAGGGTTCTTTACAGGCCACTATCGCATCTTCTTCCACTGAAAGGGCTCCATGAGGACCCTTCATTCCAGATTATCACATATAGATGCCCTCTATAGGCCATTTCATCCTGATTTACCCATAACTAGACAGTCATTACAGAACTTGTAACGGGTATATTTTCTCCTTTGTGTGGGCACCTTAGAGGGCATTCTATCATAATGTAGGGACACTGTAGAGGGCATTTTATAATAATGTGGGGACACCTTAGAGGGCACTTTATCATGGGGGCACCTTAGAGGGCACTTTATCATGGGGGCACCTTAGAGGGCATTTTATCATGGGGGCACCTTAGAGGGCATTTTATCATGTGGGCACCTTAGAGGGCACTTTATCATGGGGGCACTTTAGAGGGCACTTTATCATGGGGGCACCTTAGAGGGCATTTTACCATGGGGGCACCTGAGAGGGCATTTTATCATGGGGGCACCTGAGAGGGCATTTTATCATGGGGCACCTTAGAGGGCACTTTATCATGGGGGCACCTGAGAGGGCATTTTACCATACTGTGGGGCCACCATAGAGGGCATTTTAACATGGAGGCACCTTAGAGGGCACTTTATCATGGGGGCACCTTAGAGGGCATTTTATCATGGGGCACCTTAGAGGGCATTTTATCATGGGGGCACCTGAGAGGGCATTTTACCATACTGTGGGGCCACCTTAGAAGGCATTTTATCATGGGGGCACCTTAGAGGGCACTTTATCATGGGGGCACCTTAGAGGGCATTTTATCATGGGGCCACCTTAGAGGGCATTTTATCATGGGAGCACCTAAGAGAGCATTTTACCACACTGTGGGGCCACCTTAGAGGGCATTTAACCATACTGTGGGGCCACCTTAGAGGGCATTTTATCATGGGGCCACCTTAGAGGGCATTTTATCATGGGGCCACCTTAGAGGGCATTTAACCATACTGTGGGGCCACCTTAGAGGGCATTTTATCATGGGGCCACCTTAGAGGGCATTTTATCATGGGAGCACCTAAGAGAGCATTTTACCACACTGTGGGGCCACCTTAGAGGGCATTTAACCATACTGTGGGGCCACCTTAGAGGGAACTTTATCATGGGGGCACCTTAGAGGGCACTTTTGCTGTATTTTTGTATCTGTTTTTTGCCCCTCCTGCCCCACCCCGCCCCCTGAGTCCACCAGTTGAGTGAACTGAAACAGTAAAGTTGCAGCCGGACAGCTGAACAATGAGCTGAAACTCACTTTAAAACTCTGTAAAGCTGCAGAGCTGCAGAGCTGAGTGATAATTCTCTGTAGGTTCATCACTACAAGACCAATATACAACACCTCTCACTAAATATTGTAATTTGATAAATTGTTTTTATAAAAATGTAGATTATAGCAGCTTTAAAGTGATAATATATATATATATATATATATATATATATATATATATATATATATATATGAACATCTACATGGCAAAGTTTGCTGATGAAGATGACATGAGTCATCTCAGTAAGATAAATAGGTTTACATTAAAGTTAGGTTTCCATCTATTTGTATTAAAAATGCTGTATAAAACAGTATTTAATTGTTCATTCAGCAGACAGTAGACATGCACATCTCAAAACTGACAATGTGTGCTGTGAGAAAGAAATACAATGAGCTCTGGGTTTGTGAGTAGAAAGTCAATTTGGGTATTGGAAAAGAAAACTGTGGTTAGTGAGTTACCTCAACAGCTCAGTGTGAACAGAGGAAATGGAAAAATAGACATGGTTGCTCTAATAGATGGTCTCTACAGTGCTTGTGTATGTGTGTTAGTCTTAACTGCCACATGAGGTCAAAGCAAAGAGTGGAAAAACACATCTAGAAGTGCACACACACCTTTGTGTCAACATTATCACATCTGACCCGATAGTTGGAAAATATCAAGTTAAACTGTCCATATCTGTTTTTAACTATATTTTTTCATCTGTGCCAGGATTTTTGTTTGTCATAAGCACAAAATTTGGCCAGTAAAGCTTTTATTTTGTGCAATTACTTTAGTTTCTAAAATAAACTTGCATTGTATGCAAATACTTTCGACCAGTTACACTGAGTGTGATTTGAGTGTGAATGTGCACACCCGAATTTTCATTTTGCAGCAAGTCAGAAAATAGACATATGCATGAAACAACACAGTATAGCAACATTAGTTCTAAACAGGAACACAGAATGGCAGAGGTCAAAACTGCAAATGTACAGTAGCTAAACAAATAACGACTAGCTAATGTTGGCATATTGTACAATAAGGGCTTTGAGTGCAAAATATAGAAACATATATTGTGCCTTATCAATTATTAATTGCATCATAGGGAATTACTTTAGTTTAAGATATTTCACAGCTGAGAGGTCACTTATCAGGCTATCTATCACCTGGGCCACATCCTGCCTCAGAGGCAAAGCATTCTGGGAAGTCTGGCTTGTCAATTTTGGAGACTGGGTACACGTCCTGGACCTGTTCGCTTTCAAGAATGCTCCTCAATGACCTCTCTGTTAGGCATACATGGGGAGATAGTGGTTTTGCCTTTTTAGCTAGCTTAGCTAGCTTAATCACCGTCAGTTTTCTTCTATAAATTTGACTTGATGAGACCAATGAGAATTCTTTCCTTCATTGATGCTTTGTATTAATTCATCTAGCTTTCAAATGGGTGGCACATGCACAAAATTAGGGCCACCTGTTCCTACACGTATGGGGCAGGCACGGTTTGAATTTTTCCATCAAGCCCTCTTCATTCTTCAAACAGCTACTTGAGAGTCAAACACAATGAATACTGTTGACGAGAAACTATCCGAAAGTGTGCACCGTTATGTCCATTTCTATGTTTCATTGTATTGAGACAACAAAGGGGTCTTGAGAGATCAGGTAAGTGATATGTGGTGCAACGGGGAGGAGGCTAAAACCCACATTCAAGTGTGGCTATTCAGAACCGGTATAAACATTTTTGCCTTCAGAGGTGGTTGGACACATCATACAAAGTAGTTTGTTTCCAACACACTGAAACCTTTAGTGTGCTCTTGAGCAAAGTGACAGGAAACGAGGCAGTGCAAGAAAAGAGCAAACATTCTCACTCAATGCATGCTTTTGGTATACATTCAAATCTTATTACATAAGCCACTGTTTTTTGCTTGTAATGCAAATTTTGCCAGTATCTGATTGACACGTGAAAATTCAGTTACACATCACTATTCACAGGGGTAAATGTCATTTGTGCAGGAAAAACAAGACATTTCACAAGCTTACATACCAAAACAACACATGGCACATGCAGATTCCAATGTGTCACAAGTTTAAAAATATGAAACATTCATAGTGAGCATGCTGCAAAAGGAAATGTTGCACTAAAATTAAATGCCAGAATAGACTACAGTGGATGTACACTGTGGGAGGAGCCACCTAATTTCAACAACATGACCTCATGACCTTTTCTCACCTGAAACACATGTTCTGCTCTACGCTTCACGTTTACATTAAACCCTCCATATCGCTCACTTTCTTGCTGCATATCTCTAGTGTTGTGCAGTGCAACCCCCACCCCCCACCCCCCCACAGATATATACTCAGCTAACACATTTAAGAAAAATAAAACCCACCACATACTCCCTTAAAAAACCCAAACTGTGATATTTCAGAGGCAGGATGCAGATATTTAGATGAAAGAAGCAGAGATGGTAGAAAGTGCGCCGGGTGTTTCCCCCTGCAGAGGGTTTTAGTCCCACTCAGAGAAATCCACAGAAAATTTTACTATGTAAATACTACATTTATACCGAGTTACTACGTTGTTGTCCGCATATTTCATTATCAGGAGGAGAGAACTCTTGCAGAAAGTGCCAATAATGCACCCAATAAAGTTGAAGTGGGAGCCAAAATCGTGATCGCAATTATTGTGCAATATTTGGATCAAATCTACCTCCGAGCGTGTTTGAAATTAAATTTAATCTGTAAAGATAGCATGTTAATGGCTCACATATGAAAATCTATCAGGTGAAAAAATAGACATAACAAGAATATATAGAAAAACTATGAAAATGTTGCTATTTAAATCCCGGTTGCACCAAATAACAGCACCAATACTCCTGAATGAGAGTTTTCCCAACAAGAGTACCGCAGTTTGGGTCATTAGGAGTGAAATTATAATCTAAACTAAGTACAGGAAATGACCCCAATTTGCACAGGATTATAGGTAGTAGACAGGTGCTTGGAAACGTGAGACTTGACCTTTTTTTAAGCACTAATAGGTAAAAAATTTACCTTAAGTACCACACCAAGGTTTTGCGCAGATAAAATGGAAGTGGCACTACTATAAATTGTGTGTTTGATCTCACACAACATGTATTTTAGGGCGTTCTTGTTTAGAGTGGCAGAATATGGGAGGAGGCAGAATAACTTTATACTAATAGCTGTTACACCTGATTCATTACCTCAGACTGTAGTGGAGGAAACTCAGTCTGAAATTTAATGTCTCGGAAAAGCAGGTGTGAAATCTGTGGCACCGTTTTATCAGACACGCATGAAAGGTGAGCGACAATAGCCGAGTCTAAACGGTGAGAGAGCGAGAGATGCAAATTAAAACGTGTATTATAAAGATATGTTCCTGAATTTCTCCTCTCAGCACCAGAAAACAAGACATAAAATGCAACGATGTGTGGCTTCCTGCTTATTTGTCCTGATCAGATAAGACTTTATTGATCCCCAGAGGGGAAATTCTCATGTTACAGCAGTGCAGAAAACAAGGAAACAGATAAGAACTAGGAGTAATAAACAAAACAAAATAAAAAGTCAAGTATACTGTATATACATTATAAACGTTACAATACTTAGACTATACACATGACCTGACTTGTTATATATGTATGTTCTACAGATGAAGTAATGAATACAAATAAATTAAATATGCAATAGTGTTACCAATATATGTGTATATGCACCCCCGTCCCCCCACACACACATATATACTGTGTATGTGTGTGTGAGTGTGTGTATGTATGTGTTCATTGGGGACAAAAGCTGTGTCCCCACCTGGGAAAAAGCTGATTTTTGGGTCAGTGGTTAAGGTTGGGTTAGGTTTAAGGTTAGGGTAAGTCTCCAGGAAATGAATGTAAGTCTATGTAATGTTACCAAAGTGACCATGATCTGATGTGTGTGTGTGTGTGTGTGTGTGTGTGTGTGTGTGTGTGTGTGTGTGTGTGTGTGTGTGTGTGTGTGTGTGTGTAGCACTTTATGCAAATCATGTGAACTGAAGCTGTGCTCTTTCACATCTGTAGGCCTATTAAAATTAAAATATTGCGTTGAAGGAAAATCTTTCTCCCCCGATGGTAATTTGCAACAGGCTTATAAAATATACTCTAGACTGTCAATCAGGCTGTTTTGATTACAGATTACCAAAAGTGTTAGTGAGATTTTTCAGGTCCAAAACATGATGTGTAAGTGTGAGTAGAGATTTTGTTTGTTTATTGTTTGTTTGTTTGTTTGTTTTTTGCCTGCAGTCATTTAATGAAAGCAGTTTTTTATAAGAAATCACCGAATTGAAAACTCTGCAGGCAGAAGCACTGAACATAATCAATTTTTTATGGTGGTTTTATTTAATATTCAGATCTATATATATATATGGTATCTATATTTATATTTTTTGTCACTAACAAACCTGTCAGAACCACATATGTCAACGGCACGTTCCATCATGTGCCATGTGTTAGTGTTTGTGTGTGTGTGTGTGTGAAGTTTCCATAGAGAACCGTGGGCTGACTCAAAATGAGAACTCAGGGTTTCCTCTACAAGCCTGAGACGCAGAAGAAGAGTGGAAAACTGGTTTCACACGCACGCGCGTGCACACACACACACACATATACACACACATACATACACAATATTCTACAACACCATACGTACACACAGCATACACATGATAAAGAATATACATCAAAAACAAAAAAATGAAAAACACAGGCACACACATACAATCACAGCATACCATACACACACTGAGAAGGACGCATGCATATTGTATGTGCAGTATGCATGTGTCCAATACACCCACACATACACCTTTGTACAGGGTGCAGTCCTCTTCAGCAGGGCATCATTCAGCAACCAAAGAAAACCACTCCAGGGTAACTGTGCAGAAACACACAGGGGGGGCTAAACACACAAACCGATCACCACTCAAGGCCAAAGTCAAGGTTAAATATTTTAAAGAAGCCCACAAACAACCAGAATGTAGTGAATTCACTTTAAGAGGAAAGTCAGAAAAACTATATACATATTTTAAATACATAACTGCATTTTTAATTATCTGATTCAATTTATGACAGATGAATCTTATGACACCAGAGAGGAAATTTTGTCTTTTCAAGTGTAAAATTTCAGGCTACAGCGGAAAGAAATTGCATTACACAGTATATAACAAGACAACCCATCTGACATCACAGCTGGAGAAAACATGGTGCAGCATAGATTAGGTATGCAAAACACAAACAGTAGAAATATGTTTATATGGGCATAAAGAAAACGTATATTTGTTCCCATAAATATCACACCTTTGACTCTGAGCTCAGTCCTCCTACATGTTTTAAAAATACTAACAGCAGAACACATCACATGTCCATATTGTGTCCATTTGTGTGTTCATATTGTCTAAAACACTGACAAATATGAATTTCGATTTCATTTTATTGAAAGTCATCATCAAGGGGATATTGTGAAAGTTTTCGTTTTGAATTGCCAGCACCGTGCGGAGCAGTTTCTTATAGTTATAATCAAATCTCTTGTGGTGAACATAAAACAGCAGGTGAGAAAAGGCAACAGCCTGCAAAACAAAGAAATCTGCCACAACAAAGCAGCGCACCTTTAACTTTTCTTTTTCTGTTTCTTTGTTTGTTGTTCATCTGTGTTGTTTCTTGCACACTGTGAGGTTTTAATATTTAAACACAAATCCCCTTTCAGACTGTGGCTGTTTCAAAGAGCAGACCCGCCCTCCCCATCTTATCTTTCCTCTCTTTATCTTTTATTTCTCTCTTTTCTACTCCAATTTTTCCTTCTTCTGTATTATTCTCATTAGAGCATCTTTGTGTGTGTGTGTGTGTGTGTGTGTGTATGTGTGTGTGTGTGTGTGTGTGTGTGTGTGTGTGTGCAGGTGCCTGTGTGGGAGGGAAGGAGGGCGGAGAGGAAAGATTGGAAAGGTTATGGTCTTAAAGGTGTGAAAAAAGAGTGTTAAGAGTGTTAGTGCAAGGTAAAGACATAAGTACATTTGATCACACCTCATAACGTACACAACACCTGTACACTATTACGCACAGACACACTTCTAGGAATTCACTTATCGAGCGGCCTATGAGAAAAATACATGATCTGTTAAACTGGTGTATGTGTGATAATGGTATCATTTGAGTGTGAGGCTGTTCTGAGAATACAGTCCTAATATTATGGGCGTCATATTTCAATTTTCACAGATTAAGTCCGCACCAGTCATGTATCAGACGATCCTTTGTGAACAAATTAGTCAAGCAAATGTGAAGCCAGTAATGTCACACTAAACTTAGTTGTCTGTCAACCAATTTATCAGCAAATTAGCGTGTTTGTGTGTGTGTGTGTGTGTGTGTGTGTGTGTGTGTGTGTGTGTGTGTATTCCAGCAGTCCTGCCACCAGGAAGGGTCATATTGTTTAAAGTGTGCAAATGTCAGTGCCTGACAAGAAGGCCACATTTAGCACAGTGTTGTCAAATGTCTTCAGTGAAACATCTGAGTGAGCAAATAGAAATAAGTCACCTCGTCTTGAACTGTAACTGCACGTCTGTCAGGAATTCAGAAGTCAGTTTCCAAGTTTTCATAAAATCAGGTAAGTGTTCTAAGAAGATACAGGGTGTGACTGTGTGACTGGACGAACACAATGTGAATTTGAAAATGTGAAACTGGACTAACAGCGCCTCTCTAAGGTAAAGAAGTGTAATTCACTTGGAATGTAGCAATAAAGCTCCCTAAGGTTTTGTAACATTTCAGTGAGTAGCATTCAAGATGTTGTGTGTAATGGCATATTATTTGTAAAAAAAAAAAAAAAAAAACTAAGGCTGATTTGAACCATAGCTCAAATTCTGGAGGCCTCCCTGGAGCTGCAAGATCACCCTTCAGAGAGACATTTGTATTCAAGATACATGCCTAACCATGGATATCTGATGTTTTCCAACATAAACAATGTGTGTCCACTCGGTGCCCTCACTTGGCCTAAAAGTGTGATTTAGGTGCGTCTTGTGACTGTTTTTTATTGAGATGCACTTGTACTGAGTTAACCTAATTATAACGTTATATCTCCACATATGTTGTGAATCCAGCCACCACCATCACAGGCCCACAGTGAGTCTCCCGTCTGTCTTCAATGCGAGAAAAATCCGATTTGTCTGCATCGGGACTGGTCACTTAATGCATTCTGGCTTCAGCGGTCGACAAAGGTTGCTTTCAAACGTCAAGTGGAGCGGGGAGGCCTTGTGACTGAAGGAGAAGGCTGCTCTGCTACAGATGAGGACAGAGAGTTCAATTTAGGATCAGACTTGAATGTCTCCACTGCTCACGGCTCAGCCATTGTCTGTAAAACTTGAACGGTGGGTTAGTCAGTCAGTAAGTCAGGGAGACAGTGAGCATTTCCAGTCTGTTGAATGTTGAAGATCCAACCAAAACAATGTCTTGCCCTTTGCTACTCTCAAGCCAACAAAAATAGGACCATTTTTTAAAAATCTGAGCATCTTTGGTGTTAGCAGAGGCTCAGATAACATCTATTCCCAATTTTCAGTGGTGGAAAGTACTGTATAAGTATTGTACATAAGTGCAATTTTAAAGTACTTGTTCTTCCTTTGAGTATTTGCTTTTTATACAACTTTATACTTCTACTCCACCATATTTCAGGGGCAAATATTGTACTTTTTACTGCGTTATATCCATCTTACAGCTATAGTTAGTAGTTACTTTGCCTCTACTTACAAAATATACAATCAACCTCTAAAATATGCTAAGACTAAACCTCCAAACAGTATATGAAGTGGTTAAAAATAAGCTTTACCTTGACTAACTACAACTGTAAAATGTTGTGTCTGTAATTGTCCAACAATGTAATATACATCACATTATAGTACAACACTTTGAATAGGGCCATTCTACATAACAATTACTTCTATTGCTTTAAGTATTGTTTGCTGATAATACTTTTTGAATTTTTGAATGCACAACTTTTACATGTAAAAGAGAAAATCAACACTGTGGTATTGATGCTATGGATCTGAATACTTCTTCCATCACTGCCAATTTAAAAAAAAAATCACCATGAAAAGAAGCAACTCACAATAATATGAAGACAGATTTAATAGATATCATATTTTAATCATTGCTGTGATCAAAAGCATTGCAAGAGTGAGGAAAACATGGTTCCGTCACTGTCCCTAATCTAAATTTCATGTTTGATTTGGGAATTAAAGGGGACATGTCGTGCACATTTCCAGGTCTATATTTATATTCTACTCAAACATGTATGTTGGGCTGTGTCATGCTGATTATTAACACATGATTTAGTGGAGAAGTACTGCGAAGAGCTTTCAATTAGAACATATAAAGAGAGCCTTTCCCAAGTTAGATTAAAAAAAAAAACAACAGACATATGAATCATGAATATGGACATATTGCAGAACATGAGAGGAGGACAGGTTTCTATTGGTCAAATAAGGACAAAGCACACATACACGCGTGCACACCATAAAATCCTCCTCAGTCCAACTTCAAATCAAGGCAACAACCCTTTAAAGTTAGATTTAGTACATCTTATTATCTCTTTTAAAATAATTTATAAAGATTTATATGAAGTTGTTTAGCCACAAACACTCTGATTGGCTCAGAGTATGATCTTAATCTGACTGACTGTTAACACTTAACCTGCAGTATCTTTTTATGGCATAAATTATTAGTGTGCAGTACATCAAAGTAAGTAGAAGTCTTCCAACTTCAAAAGGGATGGCTGTTTTTGTTCCAGAAAAGAGTGCATGATGAAAGGTGCGTTATGAAAGAAGCCAGAAAACTCAATTAAGATATCAGCACTGTGAGTTTACTCTGCATCCTGAGACAGACGCTTGACACAGAATCTAATGCAGGTTAAGTCCAGTAAAGAGAGAAGAGATTTAAAGCTTTGGATTTAATAAACCCTGAGAATGGCTTAGAAATGCCAGGACCTGACCCAGTAATTATTGCACCATTGGCAGCAACAGACAACCAGCTCATTCATTCTTCAACATTTTGCAGTTAATGGTTAACACATAATAGTTTTGCTATGGGATGATATTATACTTGTTGCCCAATCTAAGCTTCTTCAACTGTCAGCTGCTCTTTTATCCTTTTCAGGTGGTCGATACAGAGAGCATGACTTGATTGATGTTGGCTAAATAAATCAACATGTGAAACCAGATTTTACTTCATGATCCTGCTCGTAACCTGAGTTTCATGTGTGTTTTTTGCAGAATCAAAGGTATGGCATTAATTTTATGTAAGGTAACTTACACCCCTTTGTCCACACAGACCTGCTGAATCTCTTACATCAGTCTGACTTTGTACCCTGAAAAGTTGTATGAGATTGTTTTGGTTGTTCATGAGTCTGTTGTTACCTGATGGTAAAGACCAGATTCAGGCATCAATCTCAGATGAATCTGGTGCTCTGCAATCATCACCTTGTCCTGATTGTTCAAACCGAACTGACAATGACTGAAGGGAGAGAAAACCAGACAGAAACAGTGCCAATTATTACAGGTGTTCCCTATTAATTTGAATTGCAAGCTGGCACAAATAGAAAAGAAAAACAGGTATGAAACTGTGTTCCACTGTCAACACTCTTGCATTTGAAAACCTTGGCGACTCTACAATCTCGGTAGTGATTGATTGTGCATTCAGACAAATATAATTGAGTAATCTATGCTTTTTTAAAGCATTTTACTGGAGGGGATAGTGTGAACCTTCTGCACGTTACGCCCTCTCGTTGAAGCTCCTGGCTTGCAGGTGAAAATAATGTGTATCAGAGGAAACACATACAGTAGCTGTCTGCATCCCTTTTAGTTCAACAGTTGACTGCAGTTCATTGTATAAGAAAGTGGAGGTAAAAACAGCCAGAATCATGCCAAAGTCTGCTGGATCACACTTTCTTGGTCATTTGTTCACATCAAAAGCATGTGTGTAAATAAAGTTGGTCTTTCATGCAACTGTTTAAGTGGAAACATGTATCCAACTTCTTCTGCACACTGGTGTACTTGTGTCTTGTTTAATACAAGAGCCCTCATGTCTGCCACTTGAGATCTGCACTCAGAGTTCACAGGTTTCTGTAACCCAGTTATGACGTGACTGTTTATAACCATCAGACCAAAACCATGAGGGTGTAGTTCAAGCATGTAAACAAAGACATTGTAATGATGTGATTGTCCTGTACTGTTATGTTCTGAAAACTATCTTTACTCCTACACAGTGATGTAGAACAGTATTGATCAGTCATAAAAGTGTTTTTTTGAGTAAAATTGGCAGGTGAAATACTAAAATAAATTCTAAAATAAAGATTAAGATACAAGTCAGAGAAAGAAATAAAGATATATAACAAATAAAGTCTGTCAGACAAGTAAAATAAATGTGTCATGAGGGAAAATACAGTATTTGGCTGTGTGGAAGAGTCTACATGTGTCCTTTTCATCTGCGCTTCCTCAGGAGTGTCTTGTGTTTCGCAGAGTATTTTGTGTTCCCGCAGAGAAGTGTGTGTGAGTGATGTGGTAATACACACGTACACACACACACATGTACACACACATAGTGGCGCTATGCACCTGGCTGCAGTGTGAAAAAAAAAAAAAAAAAAAAAGTTTATCAGTGAGTGGATCTAGTGTAAACCAACAATGCAGGTGTCTTGTGTGTGAGATCACTTTGTCTGTCTGACATCAGCAGTGCCACAGCAAAGTACAGTGTGATTATAACAGCAGGGGCTGTATCTAAAGGCTAATACTGATGTTTTTAGCACAAATCTTTGGTTAAAGTAACAAAACAAAGAGTCATGATATATAATTAGATATATAATTTAGCTTTGAAGCTAAGAAAGTTAACTTGCATGTGCTGCTCTCCTATAAAAGTGTGAGAGCAGCTGATATTTATTTCTGAAGGCCAGTAATGAAGTGTTGAAACAGCAGGTAGATGCTGAATATCTTATAATTTAACTTTTTGCCTCAATAAAATAAAAAATAAACATATTTTGTTTGTGTAGCAGTGTTTTATTACCAGGTTGGAAAATCATCTGAAGCATTCATGTAAACATTGACAAGACAAAGCAACATGTTTGATAATGCAAAGGGCAGATTGATACAATCTTACATGCTTTATGACAATGCACAGTCCAACCTTCTCTCATATCCTGTGTGAACAAATGAAAATGGCAGAGGGCAGAAATATTTGTTAAGTTCTCTTTTTTCACTGAGAGAAAATGTATAAATACACATGTTCCAGCATGGCGGTCATGTGTAAATGTTCTGCTTGGGGGCATTACATTGGCTTTGCCGCTACCATGCGGATAAGCAGTCTACAACCACCGAGTGAACCAAAGGATGCTGGTCTACGTGTGCAAGCAGAGAGACTGCACACATCAAAAAAAAAAGCATTACGACAGAGCTCCACTGAAACCCGTACAGGTGTTTCTCGTCAGTCAAATTAATCTAAAAGTCTGAATAACAGAGAAAAAAGAAGGGGTTTTTTAGTGTGTGTGTGTGTGTGTGTGTATGTGAGTGTGTGTGTGTGTGTGTGTGCGTGTGTCATTACAGAAACGGGGAAGTCCTTTTCTTTTCTGTGTTCGGGGATGCCAACCTCAGAGGAAACCCCTCCTCCGCCAGCCACCCACGCATCCACCTACACAGTGGAAACTTCTGTCTGAAAAACACACATACAAACACACACACACACACACACACACACAGCATTTACACACACACACACACACACCTTGAGGCAGTCATTTTGGGAGTCATTTGCTTGGAGGAAATGGTGGCGTTGAATAGCTGGTTGCGTCTTGACATTATCTCACCAACTCAACCAGAACTGAGCAGACATGGTTATGACTTGTTTGTACTGCAGGCCTGAACGTGCTCTTAGTTGTTTGTTTGGGAAAAGATGCACTTAACAAGTTTCGATAACAGTTACTCTTCTTCCTATGGGGGGGTGGAGGGGGGGGGGGGGGGGGGTGGATGCAATTAGGCAATTGTGAGGCATTTTGGACATGACATGTTTTAACTGGAACATGTGGCTGGTTTTGAGATTAGATAAGTCAGCCATGTTCAGTAGTAAACATCTAGTACTGTGTCTGGTCAACCAACAATTACAGTATTGTTTTAATGCAACTGAATTGCACAGTAGATACGTATCACAAATAACGTTAATAGATAGTAGTTGAATAATCACAATTGTTCAAGTCTGTCTTCAAACAAAATTAAGGTGTCCTTCTGAACGGTGAAAGAGGTTTTCCCTCGCTGTAATAATTCCTCCTGTTCATACTGGCGATTAAAAGATCCTCTTCAAATGTGCTTCTAGTGAAAGTGATGGGGGCCAAAATCCACACAGACATTTTGTGCAAAAAATTCATTTAAAAGTTTATCTGAGGCTTATATGAGTTAGTCATATCAAGTGGATATCTGCCACATTTCCAGTCTTTTTAGCATCAGAAACTCTCTTTGTGTTTCCTCAGACAGTGTTTCCCTGTTGAGCTGCAATGGAAGTATAGTAACAAAAAGAGGGACTTTGGCACTAAAAAGACTGTAACATTGAAAGATATCTACTCGATTTGACTCATTTGGACGACTGAAGCTTCATATTAGCTGCAGATAAACTTTTAAATACATTTTGCAAAGAAGGAGGACTGTGGATTTTGTGGATACCACTTACAGTCTAAGTGCATTATGAAGGGATCTTCTGTTGCATGAGCAAGAGGAATGATTATGACAAGAAAAATCAATGCTCATTTGAGCACGTGACTGTTGTTTTAAGACAGACATACACAGTTTTGAACCTGTCCTTAAGCATAAGCAAAACTCGCCAGCTAATAAACTAACTACACATTTACAGAAATCAATACTCCAATCTATGTAATTACTCTAACTCAGTTTTAGATTACACACTAACACTAAAGACAAAACTGTTTACTGGAACCATAACTACCTTATCAGATTTTTCACTTTCACAGAGAACATCACAGACCACAGCTTTGTCAAGTAGCTCCCCTTTTCTACTCTAGCTGTTAACACTCCTTTTTCAAAGCCAATCATCCACTGGACTTCTATCAGGGCACCACGTGCGTATGTACAAAGAGATTAAATTGTGACATCATAACATAATAACCTTTGTTAACGGTAAAATTAGATATTTTTACAAACCACATCCTCCTTTTTTAAAACTGATATTGAGATATTGTAAACTATAAAAATGCCTACATAATTTAGCAAATGAACTCTTTGTATTGTTATTGCCCTGCACAAGCTCCTTCCTGACAAAAAGTCAGCTTCTGAGGAACTGAAAGTGACTTAATTTCTGATTGACGCACACACCGATACTATGAATATTTACTGGGTTAATGAGGGATTTCATGCAAATAAAACACCATCATCTGTCAATAAAGAACAGAGGACACATGAAATAGAAAACTGTAGATATTAGGTCACTGATAAAATAAATCTAAACACCAACACACATGTACTGTGTGATGAGTACACACACGTGTCACTTTTGAGGATGCAGAGAAAACGCAACGGTGGTTGCAGCAGCGGAACAATGCTGGGCTCCCCGTGTGGGGGCGGATACACTCAGAACGGGATGTTCTCTTTAGTGATGAACACACACACAAACAATACACAAATGCTTGTATGTATAAACACTGCTCTATGAATGCACGGGCACACACACACACACACACACAGTTCACAGTCACACATAGGCCTAGACAAGACTTGTTTTTGATGTATATTCTTTATTGTGTGTATACTGTATGTATGTATGGTGTTGTAGAATATTGTGTGTGTGTGTGTGTGTGTGTGTGTGTGCGTGTGTGTGTGTGTGTGTGTGTGTGTGTGTGTGCTGTAGCCAGAGAGAAACTGACTTTCAGAGTCAGTGCCTGCTCTAGTGATTAAGCATTTTATAATCAATTTGGGGAAAAAGAATATTTTAATTAACACCACACAAAAAGATTTATATCAGGGCTTTTATCATCACAATTATTGATCATAAAGATCCAAATTTAAACAAATTTTCCTGCACTTTTGTTGTTAAATTTAAATATTACCATTCATTATTCTGTCATGGAGGCTGAAATCAAAATGTACTATCACACACATTTAATTGTGCAAACTAAATATACAGTCACAGATTAGATATCGAGATATATATATTTAGAGTAGAGTCTGTGGATGATTTTTAAGTTAAGAAAGTTTTGCAGTTAACTTTATTTTATTCATTTTCTCTGTTTGATTTGAATCCAGTTTTTGTCTCACAGACCAGCGGCTGTCTGCTGTTCAACCATTTTCCTTGAATAAACTTCAAATGTTTGTTTTTTTTGTTTTTATTTTTTCAATGTTTGAAACAAGACTGATGTGTGATGTAATTGAGAGACTTAACACTCTGCATCTGTACACATGAGTCTACTGCCCCCGAGTGGCTGAAAATACCGTCTGTACCTATCAAGAAAGCTGGAGCTTGGGCAGTGGAATCCAGTCTGGAGGGAACGAGGACAACCAGTATGGTGAGAAACGGCATTTTCAGGCTGGGAGATTAGAACACACTGTCTGCAGACACACTGACAAATCTGTAGAACACCCAAAAGTAAACGCTCTATATGAAATATATAAACTAGGCAGAACAGTTCATTCTTTTCTGTCATAAACAGGTTACATGTTTTCTACACACCTAGAGGAACATCAGCTATATTAACATTTCACAGCTTCAGACACAGAGCACAACAACAACACTGCAAGCGAAGAATAAAAACGAGGTGAAAGGCTGAACAGTCCTCTGAACCTTGAGTCATCAGGGAGGATCAAACAAATGAGGGATGCACGGGTATGATTAGACCTCCTGCTGTTATGATGAAACTCTGTCGTCTTATTTAGTGCACTAACGTTTCCTCAATCTGCCTTACTAGAATTACTGATGCCATAAAACTCCCCAGAATGCTTTCACAAACAGCCAGCATGAGGAACTTGTTGCATTCAGCTTCCCATAGGCTCTATGTACAGAATACACTGTAAAGTTGTTTTGATAATAGATATTAAGTAGATATTTGTACCTCCACCTTTAATCCCCATTAAAACATAGAAAAACACTTGAATAAATGAGTTTTTTCCTATATGACTGTTAAGCTTTCTTAAAGACTGCCACTAAAACCTGACATTTATGTTGACATTTTAATCATTTAAAGCAGTGGTTCTCAAACTTTTTCGCGTCAATGACTCAATGACTAAACTGACACACCAGAGCACAGATCCCCATCTGATAAGGTTTTTGCTTTTAGATGTTTTATTACAGAAAGTATGTGAAAGCCATGACCAAAATAGTCATACATTCTGTCATTGTGTTACTTGTGGATGGAATTACGGTGAAATTAAATTATTCCCCTTTTTGCTAGGGACCCCCTGGAACACACTCAAGGACTCCTAGGGGTCTCTGGACCCCACTATGAGAAGCACTGGTTTAAACATTACACCACTGCTGCGACTGTTATCTTGATGTGACATCATGTCCTCTATACTTGACACATTGCCCACAGGAAACTAAAAAAAAACAGAAATTCAAAGTGCATCTCTAAAATGCTATTTTAAACATCAGTAGTTAAATGATGAGATAAATACAATCCATGAATAACTGAGGTGATTCAGTTTGAATCATCTTACTTTCAAAGGTTAGGTGGTTTATACTCTAAATGAAGTGAGGAAGATTTTACTTAATGCTGAACATTAATCCCTTAGCTTTCATGATTAAAGTATGACAAGTGTGAGTATGTGCATGATGACCAATTGCAGTTGCACAACTTGAGTGCAGTGTTAGAAAGTTTCAATTTCTTACTAAAGGAAGTAAATGAATTAATACCACAGTGTAAAAACACTCTATGCAGGTCGTTGGTCTAAATTTTACTAAGGTAGCACGACTACCTGGTGAATGAACGTGACAACTCAAGTTGAACGATAATGTTGCTCTGTAACTGCTGGATGTATAAATAAGCAGCTTTTTCTAGGAACTCATGTTCAATAAATCAACTTTTGTCAGTTGCCGTCAAGTAATTTATTGCAGGGTTAAGGTTGGACTAGCCCAACTATGATCTCAGCGCTAAAGTCCCTGCATATGTTCAATTCTAAACAAAAGCACTGGATGCTATCCATGCTACCCCCTCATGAAACACAAACACAGAATGAGTGAATTACATTTTTCTTTATTCAATAAAGTTATCACATAAACTCCAAAACAAAAATAATAAAGTGTATAGCATGAACATGTTTAATATATGTTCAAATCAAGTGCCATGATTTGATCAGCACATATCAGTCATAATAGACTTTCACAGTCTTGAGTGATATTTCCAATGTCATTTTCATAGAAAAAGAGGTTAACGGTCACTATAAGAAATCACAGTAGAAGAAGAAATAGCTTAATATGAGCATCAGTCCAGACCCTCTAACTATTTCTTTGGAGGGTGAATAGGTTTAGATTACAGTCCCTCCTCATGAACTGCACTGCAGCTCTGTGGACAACTGACACTCATGGTCTTCCCTGACCAAAGCACCTGAAAAATTAAATGCTCCAAACAGAGCATGTTATAGAGTGAATAAAGCCAAAGACAACATCGGCAATACGATGCAATCCTTGCTTTCATTGGTGTGTTGTTGATATGTGTTGCAAATAACAGTGATTTTTTTACATGACACAAATAATATTTATATATATTTATGTATGAAAATAAAATAATAATGATCAGTTATTAGACTAAATACATCGCTAACAATACACATAACAGGAAAGACAAAACTTCCTAACACACAAAAAAAGAGAGAAACTTTTGCAACATTTATATCACTTCTTCTTCCCACATCTTCACATATTAATGCATCATATGCAACTCTGTGAAGGGTTTCATTTAAAAAATCAGATATGTTTAATCATTAGAGCCGCAAATGAATACAGGAAGTCTGGAAAAGCAATGTAGTGTTCATAGGTCTTTGTAAGTTTAGATATTGCTCAAATAGTAAATAAAACTGTAAGAAAGATTTAGTTGTGCTGTTCCAAACCACAAACATCAGCACATTTTCTTTGCTTAAATTGTATTTTGATATTTGTTGCTGTACATAATAGCATTAATGTATACAGATGTAAGGCATTTCACAGTCAAGTGGAATCATGACATAAATCATACAAAACATCTAAAACATAACAATGAATCACAAACTTTGAAGTCAAACAAATGTGTGGGATTTACAATTTTGAACACTTGTTGACAATTTTTTTTTTTTTTAAAGCAAGATTTCTTCTCATGTCCGTTTCCTACAAGTAATCACTTGTATTACTAATCACTCTGTGAATATTACTTTTTACAAATATTTATCCGTCAGAGACCGGCCCCAGTGGTGCTTTCCCTGGAGGGGTTCAGGCTAAAAGACAGTTTCACATTGTTACAGTCTGAGGTATTGAATTGTTTCACATTAATAAAATAAAGCGGACAGAATGAGAAATGTCCACAGCAGTTTGTTTATGATTGATTATAAATACATGGTAAATTAGGAAGAAACAAAGAATCCATTTTATTTTTTGATACATTTCATTTGGTCAGCAGACTTTCATCCAACTGAACGTACTGACCGAGACATCATAAATAAATAAAGTAAGTTAAAGTGATCAACAGTGTGCAGTATTCCTGGTTTATTCTCTACAGTCTACAATGTTTTGGTCCTGTGCCACTATGGCATTTTTTTTTTTTACATGTTCATAATACATGTAAATGAATCACATTCTTCAGAAATCACATGAGCAATGTTAAAAAAATGGCCCCTAGAACAGAAGTATCATGATAATTGTTTAGATATTTTGAAAAGTAAATATTTGTGTGTGTATTATTGTTTTGAGAGAACATAATCACACTTTGATTTTAACTGTTTACGCTTGTCTTGGAGCACAGAATCACATGTACGTAGAGTTTCCTGGCATGTAGTGATTAAATGTTCAGTATAATCAATTGGCAGGAAGGAACGTTTTGGAAAGTAGATTCTTTCAATGAAATGTATAACAACACTTCAGAATCTATATTAAATTGGTGTAAACAGTTTGTACATATGACTGTTAATGGGAAGTTCATTAAAGCTTGTGATTGTTAATAGCAGCCTGCTCGCAAATTTTACCTTCCATGAAGTATGAAAGCCGTTTGTTTTTAAAAAACAAAATATCCACATTAAATAAAAACTAAAAAAAAAACATAACATGTCACTTCAATGTGTGAGTCTCAAAGTCACAGCATTAGACGCAAGTTCTGACTGCTTTGGTTTTGTTTTTGTTGTGACCCACTCAGGCACATCAAAATAGCACCCGTACTCTATTCTTTGTAAACCCACAGACCAGCAGTGGTGAGATGCACATCAGCGCAGATGGAGGAGCAGCATCTTAACTGGCACGTCATATGACGACCTGCTGAGCTGCAGCGACGGTGTGATCAGGACTTAAAACAGCAGCTGAGTTAGACTTGGACCTCCGGCAGCGTCGGACTAACATGAACACTGCTAGAATGACAGTGCTGAATATGAAGGAAGAACCGCAGAGGAAGAAGGTTGCTGTGTAGTTTCCTGTCATGTCTACTAACCAACCTGGAGACGGAGAAACAGAAAAAGATGTGTCATACTTCAAGTGAAAAACAAAACGCAAACATTTAGGGTGAGCGAGCAAATTTTTATTATCTGGCTCCAAGCTGAGACATAAAATCAAGGATTCAATACAATAATTTTATCCTTTTGAGTAAAGAAAAAGATGGTCTATCTCATTTGTTTATATGTGAAAAATCAAAATGACATCTTCAAGAACTGCAGTTATTGTAATAAGTTCATAAACACTTACCTCCTATTGGTGGGCTTATCAGGTAAGGGATGGCATGGAGAAAATAGACCACACCCAGAGCTGTGGTCAGGTAAACGGGGCCTACGACATCAGAGGCTACCACGGGGATGAGCGCTACGTAGGCCCCATCAAAGTAGCCGTAGAGCACAGAAAACACGACAAGGAGGGGGAATGTGTGAAGGAGTGGGAGGAAGATACAGCAGACGCCTTCCAGGGCGACCGCTAGCATGTAGGCCAGCATGCGATAGTTCTTCAGACACCTGGAGGGAAGTAAATCTATTATCAGTACTGGGATAAATATGTGTTATTTATTTTACACACACACACACACCTCCAGCCCCTACTTACTTCCTGTCAGTGATCCATCCAAAGGTGATGTTACCCACAATGCCGCTAACTCCAAATATGGACATGAGAAAGGCAGCATACTTCTGCTCCACCCCCCTACTGAGGGCATAAGGAACCAGGTAAACCACTGGAGCGCTGCAGCCGTACGCCATAAACAGGATGGACACCGAAAGAATCATGAAGTCAGGCATTACAATAAAGCCAAACTCCCCTTGGGAAATGCAGGAAAAGCAGTTACCTCTGGACGAAGTTTTTGTGTTCACCTGAGGCTCTGGAAGAGGGCTGATGGTCTTATCTAATTCAGAAGCATCTGCTGCTTCAGCTTCAGACAGTTCTGAGTCTTCTATCTTAGTATCCATGATGTCAGCCGCCTTGTTCAAGTTCATGCTTTCCACCAAGTTCAAGTCCTCGTTTGTGCTACCGTTGGCTAGCTTAGGATCTGCGAGGTTGCTGTCCCCTAGCATTGTCGCAGATAACTTGTTGCTAAATAAAATGCACTCAGCTATCTTCTTATCTGTTAACCTTGGATCGGGCTGGCTTGGTAGCAGCGTTACGTTCCCCTGACCTAGTTTGTTGTTTTCAAGTTCGCTGTTTTTGAGCGCTCCATTTGCTATGAGTAGCCCTTGAGTATAGTTTAAATGGTTCATATCCAGCTGCTTTGGCTCCGCTTCGCTGCAATCAGAAGATTCCTCGGTACTTAATTCAGTGTCTTTGGAGTCCAGCTCTGTTGTCATGCAGTCTTTCTCCACATCTGCCATATTGTTCTCCCACGTACTTTAGATGGAACAAAACAGAATAGAAGAAAATACATTGAAATGGATCAAAAAATGGAATTGGGTATATTTTAGTGCTTAAAAGTATAGTTCTAGATTTAGGGGAATAGGCTTACTTGCTTTTTTGAGATTGATACCTCTCTGATGTATGTGCATTAACTATGGAGCTAGCGCCAGGAGACGGTTAGATTAGTTTAGCATAAAGACTGGAAACAGGGGTAGATGGGGGCTAGCTTGGCTCTGTCCAAAGTTTAAAACATATCTTTTCTTGTTTGTTTGATCTGTACATGAACCAAACATTTAAACACAATAAGTTGCGGTTTTAACAGGTAACGTTGGTTACTTGTAGGACTAATTCTTCACCGGGAACAGTGACTTCTTGGAGTCTCAGCTGGTTGGGAACCTCACAGTGACAGCAATATAGATTTTGGTTTGTGTGCAGATAAAAACAAAGATCCAATGTGTTAATTACACAGCTTTAGAGGTGCTGATAGGTGTATTTATGAGCTCTGGAGAGAGCCAGGCTAACAGTTTTCCTCTGTTTCCAGTCTTTATGCTAAGCTAAGCTAATTGACTCCAAGTTCTAGCTCCGAAATTAGGGAAGTGGGAACTGTTTTTCTCATCAAATTCCCATCAAAAAGTGCATTTCCCAAAATGTCAAACTATCCCCTTAAACAATTAATTGATTAAGCAATTAGTCAATCAACAGAAATGTGTGAATCATAGATTAAATGAAAATCGGTAAATTATTAATGCTGTTAGACAAAACAACCTTGGAATTTGGTCTGGAAACTTGTGATAAGGATTTTTTTTTACATATTATAATCAAAAAAGTACGATTAGACTTATCAATAATGGAATAATCCTAAAATAAGTGGAAAGTATTATCAACTGGATGAACATCCTCAGTTAGCAGTACTCGTCTTCCCTGTAATTATCTCTGTCTATGACCTGAAAGCAAAGGGTCTGACTTACTCATCACTTCTGCTTGCTTCCAGAGGCCTCATCACAGCACCACAAACACACAAGTTGGAAACGAATCCTCCCAGGACGAGCAGAGCTCCTCTCCAGGAGTAATGCTCTATAAGCATTTGGACTACAGGAGCCAGGATGAAGGTCCCGATGCCACTACCTGGAGATGAGGTGAAATTAGATTTGATGGGATGAAATGGAGCAAAGAGAGTAGAGGAGAAGAAAAGAGAGGAACTTAAAAACAAACTATAGGAAAGCGCAGAGGAAAGCAGTAAAAGAAGTCAGGTGGGAAGAAAACTGAAAAAGGAAAACATGGGAGTGGAAGAGAGGAGATGGGAAAGTAAGGTGTAGATGACAAGAAAACAAAGAAACAGGTAAGTAAAAATGTCACTACCAGACAGGGCGATGCCATAGGCCAGAGCTTTCCTCTCATTGAAGTACTTCCCCACCATCGCTACAGAGGGTGTGTAGCTGAGAGCAAAGCCAAGACCTGTAAAGGATGAATAAAGGGGTTTTGGAGTTTGGCAAAACCTGCCAAATGTTGCAATATGACTCTAAACGGAGGTTGTTTGGTAGACAAAAAGGATATGACATCTTAATGTGTGTGGTGTTGAGATGTAAAACATTAAAGAGTCAGACCGTCATATCTACAGGAATATAGACTGTATAATGTGAAACTTTAGGAGTCTGACAGTCTTGACTCACTAAGTTGTTACCTGATGTCAATGAACCAGTGGATGTGAAATAACTTAAAACTAAATGAGCACAAAACAGAAATATTACCGACTGGACCAAAACCTAAAAGGGATTTATTGCTCTGCAGAATGAGACACCTGTCTAAAAAAACTAAATCAGAACTATCAGCTTGGGTGTAATTTTAAACTCTGAATTAAATTGTGACACTCACATAAATTCTATCACAAAATCACCTCAGTAACATTGCAGAAAAACTCATTCACATCTTCATCTCTAGTAGAATTGACTACTGTAATCCACTTTCTACCGGACTCTCCAAAAACTCAGTAAAACAACTACAGCTCATCCAGAACTTGCTCCCAGTTACTTAATGTTTTTAATGGTTTACAAAGCATTAAATAGCTTATCCCCAGCCTATATTGCAGAGCTACTAAAGCCACATGTCCCAGCCCATACCCTTGAGTCCTCTAATACCACCGCCGCTGCTCTCACAGTGTGGCATCCATAAAAACAGCGGGGGCGCAGCATTCTCTGCTTACGCACCTAAAATGTGGAACACCACAGCAGAGATTAAAGAGGCCTTAACCTCAACGAGCACTTTTAAAAGCCGAGTATAAACCCACCTATACAACCTGGCCTTCAATTAACTTCCTCATCAACATTTATTTATTTATGTTTATTGTACAAGTGCATTTAAATTGATTATTTTTAATGTCTTTTTAATGTTTTTCAAATGTGTACAGCACCTTGAGTTACAACCACTGTATAAAAAGTGCTACACAGATAAATAAACTTAAAACTTGAGTCAGATGGGGTAGTTTTAAAGAATATTTTAACACTAAAAATATTTTTGAGATGTTAACACATTCGTATAAGTAAGACAATCTCGCTTTGGATATATGCTGACAATTTTGAGGTAAAAAAAAAGTTTACACTCCAAACTGGTTGAGTGAAGTTCGGCTCTATCTGTGCTATTCTTCAAACCAACTGAGGTGCTACTGATCTAGCCTCACACACAGCAAGACCCCTGACTCCTCTAATGCATTTGGTGGAATTTTAAATTTGTGCAGGAGGTGAGGACAGTTTAAGATCGACTATAAAATGGTAGACACTAGGTCTACACGTCTAGCTGCAAGGGATGCATTCAATATCTGGCTAAAAGCCTGGTAAGCAAGTAGGAAGATTGAACCCAGATACACCATTATGAGGATGAATGGCTCGCCAGTCACTACACCTCCCTGCTGTCCTTAACTCTTAACTCTTGATATATTTGACACATACTTGTGATTTGAATGTTTTGGTCTTGTAGCCATGAAAGTGAGCAGAAACATTCACTTGACCTTGACTGTCTCATGTTTATTCAGTTGAAACATGCAACTTTTCCTAGTAGTTAAAGTCTTAAAACATTTATAAAATACTTACCAATGTTTCAAAGACCAAAGACTCTTTTAACCATCTGGATGAAAAAAAAAAATTGTCTGCTGCACAATGAACCTGTTTCCCCAAGTTGCAACTCTGTTTTTTTGCTTCTATCTTTGTTTTGATTCGGAAACAGAGACCCAGGAAATGGGTTAAAAATCTTTTTTGTCATTCAGGTGACATCATATCTTTTCATCCAGATTAGAAGAGTCTTTGAGGATTCTGGAAATACCTTGATAACAAAGTAACGGTTGGATAATTATCTTATAGTAAAACTGATGTTACATCTGTGGCCCAAATGTAAATACATGGGAGGCACAAACTACAGCAGATGTAATGTATGACCCAATCATCATCAGATCTGTATCAACCCTCAATCATTGTGTTCTTTTGTTTTGGATTGGTGCTGTGGAGGTTAGATATTATGCACTGTATACAATATGATGGAAGATACATGAGCGTGCAAGCTGTCATAACAGGTGCCTGTGTACCTGTCATGATGCCCATGGAGCCATAGAGGTACTCGAGACTGGAAGCGAAGGAGCTTAGGACCAGACCAGTGGAAGCCAACACACCTCCCAGGATCACTGTAGTTCTGATGGAGAGACGGCTCCCAAGGAAACCACCCAGAGGAGCTGAAAACACAGTTTGTGTGAGTTTACATTAATTTCACCGTCTGTTACCAGAGTAGATCATTTTTGGCTGCATCATTTCCTTATTCTGACTATGCTTTACTCAATATGGTAAACATGTTTTTATTAATACACCAAGTAAATGTCTACCAATCAGTGGACTAATGAAAATAGTGAAAATGTTCAAAAATCTTTCAATGTTAATATTCCTTGATCTGCACCAAAAACTGAACTGATCTTTGACTCCTTGTTTAATTTCAATCAAATAAATTAAAATATGTTGTTAGATAAAATACAGACAAAAAGGACAAAAATCTTTTAAATAAAAATGTGTTTATACTGTATTAAGATGCATACTTTTACTGTATATGTTTGCGTCTGCCTCACACACTGCTTTTCACCAACATTTTTAGTTTTTGCATTGCTGAATCTACTGCAGCATTAATCTGACTGCAGATACTACTGCTGATGGCCTTACCACATAACATGGTGGTGGAGTCAACAAGACTGTGGATCCAGGCGGTGGTGGAATAATCCTTATCAAAGTGCAGCTGGAACTCCACAAAGAACATGGAAACACATCTGGACACAGAGACAGGGGGGGGGGGGGGGGGGGGGAGTTTGGACTCAGTGCATTTTCATGTCATAATGATAAATGATTTTACTTTTTAGGCTCGCTGATGCAGCACAATAATGGTCATAGTATCACTTTTAATAACGACATAAACTGATGATGCTGGGTGTGGTAAGAACATGGCATGGTTTCCTTTATAACATCTTTAAAACAGATCTGTTCAGGTAGTCATTAAAGGGTACAGAATGTGACAGCTGATATCAATGAGCTGATGAAAGATTATCTGATATGAGACAGGGTCTGACATAACTGATGGCCCGATTGCCTGATGGCCTGATTGCCTGATGGGCTGGGGCCAGTATAAGTTTATGCAGGGCAAGCTGATTTGCCAGACACTGGCCAGTCATAGTCATGGGTATACAGTTTAGGACAAGGGGAGGACATTTATCTTCGTTTGATAACGTTAAAAGTAAAGTTAAGCTTTGGTGTCAGTTTCCCAATTGATTCTAAAAAAGACGACAGAAAAAAAGAGCACAAGTGAGTGATCGAGTGGTGGTAGAGAGAAATAACATGTTATTTTCTAATTGTTTCACATCAGTTATGCTCTAAAGCACCAATAAATAAACTTAAGACACTCTACAGATGATTTACTGTGGAGACAGGCGCTGCGTTTCTCCTTTTCATTCAGTCATTACAGTTCAGCTCCAAGTTCTTTCTCTCGCTGTTCTTTCTTAACGAGCACAGTTGTGCAGATCTCTCAGCACTTTCTGTCGCTGACACAAGAGTTTATTATCAAGGTCATCCATATTCACTGAAATGTTATTACCATAAATTCTGTTCTCCTCTTCCTTCGTGTTCCATACTCTCTGCCTTTATACCTACATTTATACACCATTCATTTTCTGATCCAATATGTGCCTAATTTTATATATATGTTTGTGTAATATATCAACATTACATATCCATAACCACAGGAAAACAACCAAATCTAAAGGGAACTTCACTGTTATACATATTATGTACACCATGAATAAATTACCAAAATTATGGAAAAGTTATTTTCATTTTTTTGGCTGCTGGGCCAGTGAAAATATACAAGAGACCAGTAAAGCTCTGATGTACTGGCCAAGTGAACCAGTGGAAAAAAATCATTGGACACTGTGAGACACTTGTTCATCTTGCCCTGCACACATCGGTGTGGTCTGTAGTCTGGCGGACTGTTTGTTTGCGTTGCATTTTGAGCCTTGATGTGATGTAACAATCATTCGGTCATTAAGATCCTATTAGGTCTCAGTGGCCCTGACAGAGGTGATAAATTACAGCTGATTGCGGTGTTTTATCATTTTATGCCTGTCATTAATATCCACCAATGTGCAGACCTAAGTGCTCTGTACTCCTTGACCTTATCTTTTACAACTCTCATTGTCTGTTATGTAACTGGTCTTATGGTGTCTAACCAGGGCAGAGCGGACCTTTGTGAGGGTTGAGGCAAAGGGGGAAAATAAGGTAGCGACTAATCACTTCCCACAGTTCACATTCAAATTATTATCACCATGTTCTTCTTACTATCTCTTCATCTTCATGTGCAAACATGCCGTCCTTGGACATACAGAATTGCCAAGATGTTAATTCTTGAGCAGGTTAAATGCAGAAGCCAGCGACAAAGTGAATCTAGAGAGGTCTGACAAACAGTGGAGTGATCTGTTTAGCAACTTTATAACCGTAAGATTTTACTCATTTATTGATCATAGATTAGAATCTTAGATTAGAAGTTAACGATTAAGAAATATAGAGAGAGCTACTGTATGAAGGTAGATTAGATTTTGTATTTTGTGTTGCATTTTTTCCAGAATGAGCATATGGTTAAATATATAATGGAAAAAAAATCTAAAAGCAGTCATATATTCAAGAAACTAAATTAACACATTATCCAGGATTTCCCTTTCAATGAGGTCTCATCACTGTATCACAAACTGTAAAATCATTTCTGATCTCTATAAACCTCCTGACCATTTCCTCCAGCGAAAGGGTCACATTTGAAAATAGTTTCTTCATCAATACAATAAATAAATAAATGTCAGAGCGAAATTTTGTACTTTTTACTTAATTTACAAAATTTATCATCAGAGTAAGATTTTATACACAAAACATGTGATGGTGTCAAATCTTTTATTTCTTTATTTAATGCTAACTGTTTCCAGTTACCCATCATGCTCCACTGAAACAAACTAAATGGTCATTGAAAGTGTGTTTATAAAAATGAATCATATTTTTGAGGTGCTTTCCTCCCAAGTTATTTGAATTTGAAATAAGTTCAAGACTAGCAGCTTTAATTATTTTTTTCCCTTTTTTACCAACTTTGGAGCGCCCAATTCCCTATGCATTGTGTCCAGCTTTAACGAGACAATCCCTCACCAGCTCCTCACCCCAAACCAGACCAGTTGTGCTCAAGAGGTACTGCTTCCTAGAACTGTCTGTCTGTAGTGGTTGGTGAGAACTTGGTCCCTGAACCACCTGTGCATTTGCGTTTCCGAATGAATTTTATGCAAAAACTGCACTGGCAAGACTGTATTATTTCCACAGTTAAATCCAAAAAGTGTGTTTATATCCTATTGACCTTTTCAGGGAAAAAATAAAACTAAAAAGGCGGAGAAAATAAAATGTCAGCTGAGTTGTGAGGGCAATGTGCTGGCTGTACAAAGTTGGTTGTTGGCCAGTTGGAAACATGGAAACATCTCAGCAGGATTTCAAAGTCTTAGTGGAAAAAAAGAAAACATTGCTGCTAAAACAGGTTAGTGGCTTAAAACTTTAAATAGAGTGGGAATGGAGTCTTGCCAAGTAATAATGTAGAGGTGTTAATGATCAAAGTTAAGAACATGGAGCCTTGATAAGTACAGCTATACATACCAGAACTGAAGGCCACACAATACTACACATCCAGAAGCTACAAATCTCTTTGTGCAGGTAAAGTCACAATCTGTGGACTTTAATCTAACAGGTGTATACAGCTGTAAACCAGAAAATTCAATTCTGTATCTCATATGGCTCCAGATATTTTGTTTTTTTACATTTAAAATGAGATAAAGGATGTTTCTCTCCCAATGAACTCATCTAACAGTAAGTCAGTCATTTCTGTCAAACGTGGAAGACCTTGTTGATTAGTGGTGTAAAGTGCACATTACATAACCGCAAAGTCCTGGGTTTGGATCCCTTACATCTTTTCCTTTTGTCTTTCCTACTCACCTTTGTGAGACTAGGGCTGCAACTAACAAGATTAATATTTTTATTATCGATTAATCACTTTGTCCTTAAAATGTCAGAAAATAATGAAAATGCTGTTATCATTTCTTATTTTGTCCAACCAAACAGTCCAAAATCCAAAATATGACACAAAAAAAGCTTCAGATCTTCACATTTGAGAAGCTGCAACCACCAAATATTTGGCATTTTTCCTTAAAAAACATTTGAGTATCAAAATAGTTACAGATTATTTTTGTCGGTTGACTGCAGCTCTACTGAAGACAATAAATGCCATTAAATATTTAAAATATACAACATGTCTATGTGCATTTAATTTGAATTTTTACACCTTGAAAGTGAGGACCTCACACACACACACACACACACACACACTCACCTGGTAACTGCGCGGATGCAGATGGAGGCGAGGAAGCAGCCAGCGACGATCATCCAACCCCAGCCGCCTTCCGGAGGGGTCACGACCTTGGACGCCCTCTTGCCTCCCTCGACCTTCTCCTCCTTGGTGACTGCCATTGCTCCAGCCAATCACAAGGCAGACTGGCACCAGTAGCCCCTCTCTCTGTTGCAAGGAATGCTGGAGGTCAGAACCCAGTTCCTCAGTTTTGTACTTTCGTTTCTAAATGTACAGCACTTTTCATCGGCTGGACTTTTCTGTCAACGCTGCATTGAGTTTATTTGGACCTTGAAGATCTTCAGGAGCTTTTCTCCATTTATGTCTGTTCCTTCCTGGTCTTCTTCTTCCTCAGTCACTGAGAAAACAGACACCACAACAGGCAGAATTTCATTAAGTACAGTCAGAGCTTGTCATCTTCTTGCATTTCTTGTCCATTCATCTATTTTTCTGGATGTAAAAAATTAAATTCTTTACGTGTTTTGCTGATTTCAAAGCACAAATTGTGTCTAAATTAGCTTTACATGGGCTATGAAGTAACATATATTTGGTAGATTATTTCCCAGATGAAACTTTAATCCTTTACATCAGGTGACAGTAGTTTAGAGCTGCACTGCTGTAGAAACACGCCTCTGCATCTGCAAGTCTAAAAACATGCATGGATATTGTTCACAGATTTTCAAACAGGTGTCGTCAAATATATAATATTAATGTATCAAGTAGAAGGCAGTTCCACATTTAGCAAACCAGAATAAATAGCAGAGGAAGTATAAGTCATGGTTGGGGTTTGGGGTGTAAAAGTGAAAGATTGTGCTCTTGGTTAAAAATAAAAAAATGTCAACACTGACTTCAAGTCTCAATAAGTATTTAAGTAGATCCAGTCTACACGAATGTAAACTATTACTATTGCAAATTAGTTGTGGATGTGAACATAACAGGAGATAAAGTCACCAAGATACATCGGGTACATTGTTCCCATTGTGTAAAGACTTTTGGGATGGGGGAGTCCTGTGAGCAGAGGGTGATATTCTGTTTCCAGCTCACCAAAAGCAACAAAATACTGGGACAAAGAGTCGGATGCTGTAACAAACAGTCCTGGAGAAGGAGTTCACATACAGGCTCTCTGCCACATTTGGAATAAAGTAACCAAGTAATGTGAAGGTCACAAACAAAGACAGAAGAACCAGGAACACCTGTTTAATTGTGTTTGTTTGTCACAATGAAAATGTTATGTATTCCAATAAAGAAATTGCAGTTTGCTGACAACGTGGCAATTTCAAAATGGTTTCCTTCAAAATTCAAATTCAAATACATCATTGCATTTGTTTGGAATCAGCAAACCAAGAAGTGGGTATTTGGTATGAGCGGTGATAGCAGCTACGGCTGAGCAGACACTTCCCACAGAAACTGGATTAATGTGTTTAAACCTTGAACCAAATTTAAACTTCACTAAAACTTCATCATCAAGAAATTCCAAGGAAGAAAATTCCACTTTAGCACCAAAATCCCAACAAATAACTTGTCTCACAACACTGTCGTTTGCCAACCAAAAGAGAAGGAATTTTAGCAGTTTTCTTGTTAGGCTTATCACTATGAACTTGGAACTTTCTGGGAAAACTAATGTGAATAGACGTCATTTTCCATTTTCAACTTATTTTAGACATGTTCTCAGTCTGCAAATACGTCCTGCTGCAAGATGACCAAAAGTGAATAATATGCTGCATGTGATAGCTCTCATATCTCTGCTTGTTTTTTTTTTTTTTTCTTCGTCATGTCTGTGGCTGAAACAGTGGAGAGCACTACTGATCAGCCTGCTGTATAACATCATGCAAAGAAAACAAAACAAAAACCAAACCAACTGGCCCAGCTGCTTTGACAGCACTGTCAAAGGAAAGATTTCTTAAAGCTGGATTGTGTGTGTTTAAAACCTAGCAGTATACAGAAACACAATGTACTGACACCAAACGCTTGACAAAAGATAGTAATTGCAGACAGCTTGTTTGACGGCCTTCAAGCTCCACCCACTTACTTCCATCTCACAAAGCAAATGTTCTCACTCCTCACTGACCAGGAAAAACGTCTTTTTTTTCCCCACTGTTATGAAACAGGACACCAAACAGTAACGTTGATATTTTTGCTTGTCGAGACAGATATTTAATCTTACAAACTAACAGAGAAGGATTCATCTGTACTCCAAAGCTCTCACATCATCTTCTACGAAGTCCGCACAACATCTGGCCTATAAAAAGTTAGTACATGTACTATTCGGCACAAAGGAAGCTCTGTCCAAAGCATTTTGCAGATTGAAGGTTACAAAGATTGACTGACCAGAGACACAACATTTGAGTGTACTAGTTCGCTACCTTCCAAGCAAAGAAGGTCAAGAAAGTTAACAAGCTTTAATGAGAGTGCTGGGCCTCTTGTGCCTGCGGAAATGGTACAAATCTGCAGCTCTTGCCTACCAGAGATCTTCTGGGTTGTTTATGGAAGGGTCTCACATATCGGTCCCCATCTGAGTCCTGCTTTATATCACTAACTTAAATAAAGCCTACACCAATATGTTGTAGAGCTACTGATGACATTACACCATAAACATCACTTAAAGTTACCCAAATTCACCTTTTTGCAAGACTTGCAGCGGTTTTTGTATGCATGTTGCTAGACTGCTAATAACAGTTATTTTCAATATCGATTCATCTGACAATTATTGTCTTAATTAATCGTTTGGTCTATAAAATGTCCAAAAATTTTGAAGAATGTCAATCGCTGTTTCCCAAAGCTTGAGGTGAAGTCCTCAAATGGCTTGTTTTGTCCCAGCCAAGATATTCAGTTTATGATCAATGAAGACGAAAGAAACAAGAAAATATTAATTTGTATTATATTATAAATTGATGTAAGAGGCTGGAACTACAGAATTTAAAAAATGACTAAAAACAATAACTAGTTGGCAATTAATTTTCTGCAGATCAACTAATCGATCAATCAACTCATCATTGCAGCTCTACATGTAGCCACTATTTGACAGTGAGACAGACAGCTTGGCCCTGCCCCACCTGTCCCCTGTTAAAGTGGACAAATTACATGTTACAGGTCTTTGGCTCCGGAAACATTTCTGTAGTTTTATGCATCAAATTGGAATTTGGTTTGAATGCAAGGCTCGTTAAGTTTAAATAAAAGCTCATTTCTGTGTGATGATGCCGCAAAACAGCCGTGTAATCATCTTATGGTTAAAGAGATTTCTGGCTTACAACAGGTTCAGACAAATGTGGTCCAAAACCAGATCAGAAGACAGAGCCACAGTTTCTGCAGAGCTGGAAGTGTTTCAATGTATCTGTGAATTTTCAGGTTAGATCCCGGCTCATTTGATTATGACGCCCTGAGGCTAAAAGCTCCACCCACTTGGCTCACCCCTTAAATGTGTCTCAAATGCTTATTAGTGCAAAACAGAGGCAGTGGAGTAGTGAAACAGTATGTGTTTCCATTTGAAAAGCTCAGTCCTTCTCACCAGCTGTGCTGTGTTTGCATTTCAGCCACTTGGTCTGATTTGGGCCGTTACAAGAACTCAATCAGGCAAAAGCTCAAAGAATCTATGGGCAAACAAGCTGCGTGTGTGTGTGTGTGTGTGTGTGTGTTGATAAGAGGGTTGGAAAGGGCAGTGACCTCATCTACAGAACAGCAATCCTTCAAATAGAAAATAAAACAGTAAAAGAAACAATGGAAAGCTTCTTTCAAACATAAAAAGAGCGTAAAAATATAAATAAGAACAGTCAGATCCGCTCTTTTGAAACCGCCCTCACGCACCCGGCCAAAGGTTTCCGAGCAGCTTCTATTGCTTCGTCATCTGTTGCTCTGAGGGGTTATCACGCCAAACTAACATGTCGTAAAGTTTGCATGTGGGGGTGTGTTATGTCGATTGACAGCGTGTGTATCCTACTTCACCAACAGAACATTTTCCTGCCGCTGCAAAGTAAACTGGCACTGAGCCATGAAAACGGCCGAGCTCATGCAGATTTCACTGTAAGCTGTCACTTTCAAACAGCAACAAGAGTTTAGACGTACTGTAATTGTTTACACATGCATACATTTTCATTCAGAATGGGCTAAACAAATGTCCAGTTAGTCTCAAACACGGACAGAGACCATCAGCCATCTGTGTATGACATTCATTTGAAATCCTATATCAAATTCTTGCATGCATACATGTTTCATATTCATCATTTATTTTTATTATGATCAGAGTTATTTTCTGTGTTTTGTTGCAGAATGAGATGTTTTTGTGTTTTGTTCTGGGTGCTAGAAACAGTACCAAAGTGCATATATAATAGGCTATTTAAGAATGGATTCACTATTTTTCAAGTCTGTCTTAAACAATAGTGAGGTGCCCAAATTAACACTGAAATAGGTTTTTCTTGTCATAATCATTCCTCCTGCTCATACTGACCATTAGAAGATCCCTTCATAATGTACTCACAGTGTAAGTGATGGGGGACAAAATCCACAGTCCTTCTGTGCAAAAATGTATTTAAAGGTTTATCTGCAGCTAATATGAAGCTTCAGCCGTCCAAATGAGTCAAATCAAGTAGATATCTTTCAACGTTACAGTCTTTTTAGTGCCAAAGTCCCTCTTTTTGTTACTATACTTCCACCGCAGCTCAACAGGGAAACACTGTCTGAGGAAACACAAAGAGGGAATTTGATGCTAACAAGTCTGTAAATATGGCAGATATCCACTTGATGTGACTAACTCAGGCTGGTGAAGTCTCATATAAGCTTCACATAAACTTTTAAATGCATTTTTTTTTTACACAAAATGTCTGTGTGGACACACTGTGGATTTTGGCCCTCATTACATTGCATTACATTACATTGGAAACACATTTGAAGGGGATCTTTAAATAGCCAGTATGAACAGGAGGAATGCTTACAGCGAGGAAAATCTCTTAAGTGTTCATATGGGCACATGAGTGCTTTTTTAAGACAGACTTGAAAAATTGCAAATCAATCCTTTAAGTATGAAACTATTCAACAAGGTAAAAAAAAAAGTTTTAAACAGTTATTAATACTTATTTACCAGAATAAAACAAAAATGTCAAAACAAGAGTTTAAAGCAGAAAGTGCAGTGATATGAAAGAGACACAAACAATAGATTGTGGCTAAAGAGAGAGAGAGAGAGGGAGGGAGAGAGAGCAATCACTGCAAGTCAAACAAGATAAAAACAAAGCAAAAAAACAAAACAAAAAAAAAAACAAAAACGAGAAGTGTGTTGACTTACATCAGTTTCCATCCGGTTTCTGCTCCTCTGTTTCAAAGCTTCGTGGCTCAAGTCTTCAGCAGAAATACACAAAAGCGATTTGAAATGTTAACAAAGGAAGTTTTCCTGCAGCCGTTCGTCCTGCAAACATCCGAAGGTGCTCTGCAACACGGCTGAGTCCGCAGACTAATATGAGCTGTGAGAGAGAGGGGAGGAGGAGGAGGAGGAGGAGGAAGAGGAGGAGAGGTCCTTTAATATTCCCACAAATGTGTCAGTGGTTATCAATAGTACATTTTTGTCCCCCTAATTAATTTATTGGTATCTTTTATTACTAACTATTCCGTCATTATGGGTTATATGGACCCTGTGCAGCCTGGTACAAAAGAGCACAGTAATTAATAGCGACTTAATCTGATTTTGATATTGTTTTATCTCCTGTGGTAAAGATAATGCGCCTGTGAAATTTCTACAGAGGCTTCAATGTTTCTCTAGAGCTTTTTTTTTTTTTTACCTGATATATTTTAAGGAGCCAAAAATATAGCCTAACGGTAACTGAATACATAAATAAATGATAGTTAAGTTACTTAAATAAGTAGAAAGAAACATAAGTACTTTAAAGACAGTTTTGTTTTTACCTCCTATCAGTTAAAATAAATTAAATTTTATTTTTCTTTCAGGTGCTGCTCATTTCATTTTTCAGGTGCTAGTACATGCTACCCAGCTACCTAACGTTAGCTGAAACGAACATAAAACTACACTAGCCAGTGAATGAATATTATATTCATCTAAACACCACATAAAGTTACTGCTGTATCACCGTTAAACTCTTTTAGCAGTGGCTAAAGCATTTTAACTGGTAAACAAATGCTAACAAAGTTAGCTGCGATGAACGTTAACTGATGAACGTTAGATATGTTGAACGTTAGCTGGTGAACGTTAACTGGTGTAACGTTCCCTTAACTGATGAACGTTAGCTGCAGCTAGGTAGCTAGCTGAAATAGTTTCTGCCTTTGTGTAATGACATATTCAGATATATTATTGACTCGTGTAGTAAACTTACACTGTCTTTTTGTTGGTTTTAGGACTTATGGCTTGTGTTTAGTCAGTGACTTAATGCAAAATGACCTGAGCCTTTATGTAATGATATCTTGCAGTTAATATTCAGGTAGGCCTAAATCTTTGCTATTTGCTATTGAAATGTAATTTACAGCAGTCACATCTTTGTCTTCTTCATTGCATTGTATTTGAAGCTCCCTCAAACTTAGAAATGTCACTAACTAATTTTTAGTCCTTTAAAAAAAACAGGCTCACAATTTTTCAAGTCTGTCTTAAAACAGTCAGGTGTCCATATATTATTACTGAAAGAGGTTTGTAAGTGATGGAGGCCAAAACCCACAGTGTGTCCACACAGTCATTTTGGGTAAAAATGCATTTAAAAGTTGATCTGAAGCTTATATGAGGCTTCAGCGGTCTGAGTTAGTCATATCAAGTGGATATCTGCCACATTTACAGTCTTTTTAGCCTCAAATTCCCTCTTTGTGTTTCCTCGGACAGCGTTTCCCTAGTAAGCTGCGGTGGAAGCATAGTAACAAAAAGACGGACTTTGGCATTAAAAAGACTGTAATGCTGAAAGATGTCTATTGATTTGACTAATTTGGACAGCTGAAGCTTCATATTAGCTTCAGATAAACTTTAGAATACGTTTTTGCACAGAAGGACTGTGGATTTTATCCCCCATCACTTACATTGTAAGTGCATTATGAAAGGATCTTCTATTAGTCAGTGTGAACAGGATTACAGCAAGAAAAAATATGTTTAAGTGTTCATTTGAGGACCTGAATATTGCTTTCTTTTCTTATACAGGTGAGTAAAGAAACATACAGAACACGTATCTCATCCAGTTTTAGTTTTATTCCTTTTTAGAAAAAAAAAAAACCTCTTCACTTCAGTACATACACATTGCACAAGGCAGAGAGCCTTTTTTCTTTTAATTTTTTTTTTTTTTTTTTAACCCTTTCTTTTTTCAAGCCGGAGTTAAAAGCAGCAGCAGAACTGACGCCAACAACCAGCACTGGGCTTCCCAAAACCTTCACACCCAGATCCAGATCACAGAGGAGCCAAGGTGAACAACCGGCACTGAAATCCAGCAGACAGAAAACAGGCACCTGGACTGAAGTGACCAAGAGCATCAAACCAAGTTCAACACTTAAAAGTGTAGAGGAAAAGGTCTGATCTGACTATATTTCCCCTTAAAAAGGACTTTTAATTCAGTTTTCAATCATCATTCAGAATATGTATGAGTTATTTACGAGTTATTTTTGAATCAAAGTCAAATGGACCAGGGGAAATATTAAAGTAGGTAATGCATGTAAACGTGGGCTAACAATGAATAGCAGAACGTTTACACAATCACAGAAAAATGTATCTAGCCCTAATGAGGTTTCACCAATATGATACCACATATAAGTTAACACAGGTCAATAAAGCATTACTAATACTATTGATCATTCATCATTTATTTAAAGTGATAACAGCTGTGGAGAAAAGAGGTTTGTCTTGATGCGTTTTCTGTCTGCTTTGGGATAAATGAGATGCCGAGCCGTGTTTGGGGAAACCTGGCCCTGAACAGATGAAACAACTTTATCAACAGACAGATTGCTGGTGTAGAATATATCATATTAATATTATTTACAAAATCTCTGTACAATCAAATACACAAGGGTGAAAAGGTCTTTCCTGCTTGTCAAGCATTCCAGAAGACAGTTTAGAGGCTGGATGTGTTTTTGCAACAGGATGTTTGACAAGATTAAGAACCTCTGAGGAAATCCCTTCACGTTTAGCAAAGTGGGGTGAAAAACATTAGACAAGCAAAAGGGTCACAAGGGCACAAGGAACAACATTATGTCACTTGGACTAGTGCGCAACATGAGGTTTAATTTGCAACAAGATACTTTTAGCCATCCTGAAGAAAACACTGTTAAGGATAAAAATGTGACAGAGTACAACCTATTTGATATAGTGTTTGTTTTTTTTACACATTGATGTAAAAAAAAGGTGAGAATTTAGTTTAAACATACTGAACCTGGATCAATCAAGCAACAAGAAGGGTCTGCCTTTCAAAAGTAACTGTAGGCAAGTGAAAAAAGTCTCTTGTGTGACCACGTCCTTACGGTGCCACAGTGCATACGTGTTTAGCACGATTAGGGCACACAGATCACAATGATAAAACACGCTCGGTACTCCATTCCTGGATCTTAATTAGGTCTAAAACATCCTGTTGTAAACATCCACCTTTAATAGTGTTAACGACTAAATCAGCAGGACAGAACCTTCATGAGGAGAAACTCACTCCGTCAAGATTCAAACAGGATTTCTCAAGAGGGGGAAAACTAACGAGGTTGCATAATTATTTTTTCTCTAAAACATTTACAAACAAGTCAAATCAACTCTGGTAGGTTTGGAGAAGAGGTGTTTTGCTGAAAGGGACAAAGAGATAAATGGATGAGTTACTGCATAGCCTGTTGCTTAGATTTCACTATGGATGACATAACATTTGCCGTTCGGCAGCGCTTTTAAGCCAAAGCCTTTTACAGTACCGTGCAAAACATACTGATCCGAGTACAGATGGTCCCAGCGGGAAATGAACCCAAACCCTAAAATCACAACTGTTACCAAAGCAGACAAACACCCACATTGTTGACTCGTGATAACAGACGAATCACTGCTTAGAAGCTGATTTACTTAAACGACTGTATTCTTGCTTCCAACTGAGATGTAGTTACAGAAAATATTTGAAACACCTTTAAAAGTTCACAATAAAGTCAACTACAGTGCAGGATGTGATACTGCTTGATGTTGAAGCTGAAGGATTTAAATACCAGCAAGTGTGATTGATTCTGAAGTCAAAAAATACAGAAACCGCAGCAGTAGAGTACCTTAGTTAGGTCCAAAATACTGAAATTATTTGAACTCATGATATTCCCATGACAGCATGTAATACTGGCTTGGAAAAGTTTGGATAACGCTGGCCTAAATTTGCTAAATCTGGCAAGTGAGCCCTGATTTTGGAATATATTATCTCCACAAATATATACAGTAAATTGCAAAAAAAAGAAAAAAAAAAAAGGAACGTACAGTTTAAAATTAACAACTTTAAAACACATGTCATCCATATTCTGCAGAGGCCACAAATCATCTATATTTACATCTATTTCCAATAAGAGCGTGCACCAAGCAATGAACAGCTGACTGTAAAATGTTAAAACCATTGGCGGCCCAAAATAACAGGCCCTTGTTTTGAGGTGAAAGCTTCTGCAGGACAGTGATGATATGTGTTTAAAATGTACAACTTGCATTTAAACTCTGATCACTTTTATAAGTGCTGCAAACCACAACATGTTTGACAAGCCAGACAGAGCATCATAGCAGGGATTTACATTTGTGGGGACGATCACACTGGTTCTGTTGGGCCAACCGAAGTCAATCAAACCATGAAAGAAAATCAGTACAACAGTATTCTCAAAACATGTGGGAAAAAAATGCAATAACTCACATTATTTCTTATTACTGGCCAAAAAAAACAAAATAAAAAAAAATCAGGAAACAGGATAGAAATAATAAAATGACATGTATTTTAAAAATGTTCCCAAACCGAACTGTTGCCCAAAAACATAATGAATTTGGAAAACATAAAAAAAATCCAGTTCTCATTATCCATGAAAGGTGATATCTCAAGACTCTTCAAAATGATCAGATTTTAGTACCAACATGTAGTAAACGAAGTAAAAGTGACTTTCCTACACATTTAGGACACTCTCCTATTCAAACTGCAAATGTGTGTTAACTGCACTGAATCGTTCTGTTACAATAATAATACAATAACAACAAACAGAAAACAAACACAGAAAGCAAAGAGTGAAACCCGAACATGCTCAAGATTACAAAAAACACTGAGGTGAAGTTCAGCAGGTAAGAAATAAAAAGTAAATCACACAGGAAGGCGAAGGGCACAAACGTGGTGTAACCAGGATAAGTGAAGGCAGCTGATTGGAGTTTTCAGATTAGGAGGAGGAGGAGGAGTGGCACGAGATAAAGAACACCAGTCTGATGTTAAAGCTGAGCGGCACCTGGTAGGTCGAGGCCACTATTCTCATCCAAACATGAGTCGAACCAAGGCAAAAAAAAAAAAAAAAAAAAAAAGCACCAGGAAAGAACATCTGCTGCGTCATCGCAACTGAAATCAAGCAGGATCAAACACATTGATGATTCAACGTTTTCAGAGGAAAGGTTGCAAAACCTCAAATAGTATTTCATCACAGTTTTACTCTGAACACTTGCATAAGTGTTGGCATTTGGATTAGTTCGGCCAATAGGTAATTGATGTAGTCTGTTACACTCGATATATCCACAGTAGGAAAAAAAAAAACTTTTAGTGTGTATGTATGTAACTACAGAGGATCCACTCTGTAAAAGAGGGATTACAATAAAGACTTAATCCATTAAAAACACCCTCATCTGACATATCTACCCTAATTTATTCTGTTCAATCTATAATTTGCAAACACAATTGCTTCAAATGATGCATATTGAATTTCACAGCAAAACTTTTTAGTGTTAGGGTATTGTGAGTAGCTGTGGATGATGATATCAACTTGAAATAACAACTTCCTGTTTATAATCCAACTGCCCTAAGTGTCTTTGTACAAATTAACTAAAAAAAAAAATAAAAAAAACAGGACTGCATAGCAGCAAACATGTTATTAATCGGAGTCAAAGTGTAGTCCAGGTATGTTAGAGAATGAAGAGGCAATAACTGCAAACACAAGTTTGTGTCAATAAGACCAGAAACATTCAACTAGCTGAATAGAATTTTACCCTCGATATTACAGAAGAAATTAAAAAAATCTTGTCTAAGTGGTGAACTCAGGCTCAGACACAACTAAAACTAACTGCCACGGAAGTATTGGTAGTGATATTTTGGAGGTATTTAACAATAAATAGTCTAAAACAAAAACTGAGACATGTAGGTGATTATACAAAGAGTGATTCCAAAAAGGGAAAGAGCACAGTTTCTCTTCTGGAGAGAGTAAAGGCATGTAGACAGTGGTGCTAAATATACTGTATTACGTAGTGGACAGAGAAGACTGCACTGTCCAGCTTTATGGTTCAGCTGCTTTGACAATTAAACAGACATGAAAGGCTGAAAAGGTCCAGGCAGTTGGGGGGTTGAGGTGGGGTGAGGGGGCATTTCCTTGACATTAAAGGAAACTAGACTGTACTTATGGTCCATGTTTCTTTTAAACAGTATCAATATAGAGATCTAGAAAGAATAATTCCTCTTTACAGCTGTTATTGTCATGCAGAGTAAATTACAAGCAACCCTTGCTATACAGTGAGGTGTGCATGTAATTTACATTATTGCAGATGGTGAGATTCCTTTAAGCTTCCTGCGCTCAGAACATTATTACAGGCAATTCAGGCGAGCAAGGTTTTCCATCCTAGAATCTCAGGCTAAATCGACACTCAGCATTTTCAAGTATTCTATAAGTACACAATTGAGGGTGGGGCTCTTCTAGGGTGTGTGTACCAGTTTGGATATGGCCTCGGATCAGGACAAAAAGGCAGGTTTGTGCACATAAAGGTGCCCTGACTCACTGTTCTTAAACAGTAGCATGCAAATTGTAGGATGAATGTTTTTTTTTCTCATTGTCTGTGAGTACAAAGTGGAGAGAATGAAACTTCACCTAACCAGTCACACTCTGAGAACAAATCACAGACTGTCATGCACAATATCTGCAATATAAGACAGTAAAAACAGTCTAATCTAGTTTAACTCAATCTGCTGCTAGCCAATATTCATTAATGTAATTTGCATGAGGAGTGATTCTTTGTAAAAAAATCGTCTTGGTCCCCATTGTCTCCCAAAAAGGTGGCCTTACTCTGCTGCATCTGCACATACAACAGGGGTGCTGAACCTTTATCATGCCAGGATTCACATGGAGAAAATGAACACCTCATTAAATCACACTACAACACCCAAACAAGGCAGCAGAGTGGCAACGAGGCCAGAGGGTGTAGACCTCGATCCAGCGGAAGTGTCCTTGAGCTGGACAAAGAAGAAAAGAAGATCCCACAGTATTTCACAAATCACAAACACAGGTTGCTGAGTTGGACTGACCGTAGTTGCGGTGATGCTAGTCAACACAAATTAACAACGCACACACAGCTGTAGCGCTATCTGTTGGAAGACAGTGTCTTGGTCCCGTCATCTAACACTAAACTCAGCAGGTTAGGTACGCATGCATGGCAATACGGTGTTGTTAATGCTGTTTACATGTAGGCAAGCCGGAGAACAGACAAAGAAAAAAAGCAAAGGCCATGTGCAGCGGAGCAACAGAAAGAATCAAAGACTGTTTTTCTGCTTCCTGTCTGAGCTGAAGGAGGCAAGTGTTGTATGAATCTCAACAGGATTTGGCTTCAGTGCACTCCTTAGAAGACTGTAGCATGGTGGGCAACTTTTTGTGCAAAAACAGGCAACACGAGCATGTCGCTGACCAGCTGCGGTTCAACCACGAGCAGTAGCCTCGATGGTTTCACAGCTGATGTTTCTGTGGTCGCAGAAGAGACATTTCCTTGAGTCCCTGGTGGTAAAAAGGTCCAATTACTCATTGAAGAGTAACTTCATTTCTTTGCAGACATCCTATCTCAGAGAACCGTTGCACAAACAGTCGCCTGGGGTGCCACAGCCTCCAGGACGTAATGCTACAGTAGCTTTTCACGCAAACACACACAAAGTAACAAAAAACACTAAAATACTCTGTGTCTCTGCGTCTCCTGACACAGGACTGATTACAGGAATCAACAGAGCTGATTACAGGAAACCATAAATTAATGATTACAATATTAAAACCTCTATGATAGGGGGGACTCTGTTTGGGAAATTTAGGAGGTGGATGTTAGAGGTTATCATTATTTACAAGTGTTAAATTATTAAAATGGCTTTTCCCAGTTTCTGTGTATCTCTCATAGTGTTCCATTTAACGGCCTCTGTGAATGGGACCTTTCAGCAGCGTCCAAAGTTGATGACGTCACAGCATCGAGAGTTGATGACATCACAGCGTTAAGGGATGGATGACATCGTCTTGTTGAGGGCTGATGATGTCACGACAGAATTTCCTTCACGGGTCCTCTGTTGTCTTGAGCAGCTCCATCAGCGCACCAACGGCTCCGAAATAACCCTGGAGACAATACGCACACAAGAGTAGACATTTTCACATACTGTAGTCATGAGTTTTACTGAGTGCCTGCAGAAATCCAAGTATAAGACTTTTTATATGCTACCTGGGATCATAAGGGGTTTTTTTTCAGTTTAATTTATTCCAGCACTAACAGACAGGAGGGTTGAGTTTCACAGCTTGGTTAAATGTATCTAACAGATTTTATTTGTGCTCACCTCGTGTTCCAGGAAGAGAGCTCTGAGTTGTCCTTTAGACCAGAAGTCCATGGCGTAGGCTAGCAGTTTTGTGGACACTGTGTTGATGCGAAGGAAGTTCCCAACAAATACCACACGCTCGATTTTCTGAAATTTAAGAGAGACGCGAAAAAAGTCAGAGAAAAGAAATCAAGCCCCAATATGTGTGTGACAACTATGCAAAAAGCAAAAACAACATAAATCCTCACTTGAAAATATAAAAGGTCATTTCCCATTATCTCTCTCACCTCATTTCCTGTCACTCCTCTACTAACAACTCTAATTAAGGCTTAAAACGCCCCAAAAAACAATAGTAAAAAGAAAAGAGAATGTGAATGGTCTACTATTTCCCTATAAGCTTAGACTCCACTGATCACATAAAACATTGGCGCCCCCTGCTGCTTCTATGAAAATAGACAATGTGAATATCACTCTCTTCATAAAACATTTTAGGAATGTTTTAATAGGTCTTTCATCACATTAATAAATAAAAAGAATGGCATGTATAAACAGTCCTAAAATAAATGTGTTAAGCACTAAAATCAAGTGCTTAATGTCATAAATTCCTTTTTTATGTGAATCAGATCAGAAAATGTGAGCAAAATGCAACACCTCTCCCAAACCACATGGTGGTGCTGGAGAGCTGAAAAAAAAAGGTATCTTTTGGAGTCCTACAGCTGACATGGGTCCAAAAGTCTGAGACCACTTTCCCATTTCTCTCATGATATGAAAATCCTTCCATGACTGCTGCCAGAAGAAAACACTAGAAAACTCGTGTTGCTCTTTGAAAATGAATTGTCGTCATTTAAAAGGGCAAAGCTCAGTTTCTTCACTCTGCCTGGAAAAACTGCTAAAGAGCGTCATCCATCTCATCTGCATTACAGATAATCATCAACACTGGACAAAAAAATTCCTATTGGTGCAAACCCTTGTATGTGTTTGTGTGTGCACGAGTGTGTCTTCGCTGCAGGTCTGTGTGCGGTGATAGCCCTGTACAATGCTGCTTGATCGCCATGCCACAAGGCAACACTGTAAAGAAGCTCACAGCACACAGAAAGACTCCAGGCTGATCCCCTCACTCCAGTAAATAACAAGTTTGAGTTTGGCTGCTGCCACTGAAAAAACGCTCAAATCCAGATTCAGCAGTTGATCCATTTTTCTCGTTTATTTACTTATTTATTTATTTCAGTGATTTAACTATTGGCGCCAATTAGCACTTAAAATCCCCAAACTACCCGTCAGCTCACTGTTGATTACTTTAAACTCATCACAATTCACAGTTGAGTCTCAAAACATCAACAGTGAGCTAACAGGCAATTTGGACCAAATAAAAAATAATTCATATAAAGATAACTTGAAAATGTCAAAACATAGTAGATCATTTAAAAGCAGTTTTTTGCTTCTTAAAACGACAAAACAGTTTGTTTTTTTTTCATTAAAAAAAATCTCTCTAACTTCTCTGATAAACCAGTGATTGAGAGCCAAGAATATTAATATTTGTGTGTTTTCAAAAATGATAAAGTTTGTTCACTCATGCTGAGTGGCTAGAAAAGCTTGAGATTAGACCCTGGTCAGTGTGTGTGTCTGTAAGCATTTCTGTGTGTGTGTGTGTGTGTGTGTGTGTGTGTGTGTGTGTGTGTGTGTGTGTGTGTGTGTACCTCGTTGACAGCACACATGCGTGCTATGGATCCTATGTTATTAGTGATGGTGACCAGTGTGGCTCTGGCCAGGTCTTCCTTACTGATGCTGTCTCGCTTCTCTTTGCTCATCATGTGACCAAAACTGTAAAAAACAAAAAACAAAAAAACAGACCATATGAAACACAACATTAAATTTTACATTTCATTTTACATGTAAACATGTGGAACACACACAAATACACACTGACCTCATGGGCTGTATTCAACTTTGATGAACTTTTGACAAATGAAATGACAAAAAGCACAAAACACACTAAACATGAGTCTTTGTAAATGTCATATTAACCTTCAGGAGCAAGTATAAACAAGTGCTGTTTGTCAGTGTGTGTATGTTTGGTGTGTGTGTGTGTGTGTGTGTGTGTGTGTGTTGTTTTGATACATACACACAGAAAGGAACACCTTAACAAGAAACAGACTGCATACTTCATAATCTGACGACTGTGATAAAATCTGTTTTTCACTTTGCTTTATGGATCAACCTTTGAACACAGAGCGGCAGGTTTACTGTATACATGCTGAACCCAGATTAACAAGCAAAGGTCTGTGTGTGTGTGTGTGTGTGTGTGTGTGTGTGTGTGTGTGTGTGTCTTATGCTCATTGTTAAGGAATCAGTCAGCTATTATTTCACATACCATTTCTCATCAGGCTGGTTTTTTGTATATGTAACTACGTGTGTTAGTGCAGCGATGCGTTGTGCACACCTTTTTTGAACTAGTAGCCGACAATGAGAGCATGAAATAGCACTGTGTCACTTTGGATAATTCATGTTCTCACCTTCATTACTTTGTCTGGGCAATTAACTAATTCACATGAACAAATAAATCAGCACTTGCAGCTGATTAGTTTAAAGCTGATTCACCCACTCCACATAATAGGTTTGATCATTTAGAGCTGCAACTGATGATTGTTTTCATTATCAATATCTTCTCTGGCAATTATTTTCTCCATTCATCGATTGATTGTTTAGTCTATAAAATGTTAAAAAAAAACACAGTGATAAAATTGCTTTTAGAGGCCACACTGATGTCTTCAGTTTGCTTCTTTTGTTTGACTAAACGTCCAAAACCAAAAGATAATCAATTCACTGACCTATATTACAGAGAAAAACAACAAATTTTCAAATATGCAAAGCTGGAACAATAAATTGTTTTTTGCTTGAAAAATGATTGAAATAATTTTCTGATAAACTAATCGATATATTGTTGCAGCTCTAAAATCCTAAAAGGATTTGTATTGCTCCATATTGATTGCTCTTAATGGTTCACGATGACTTAATTCTTCATCATCACATACCACAGGCCGAGGAGTTTCGCAATATATTCACAAACTTCCTATGAAAGGCCCCTGATGCATTTAGCATTCAGAGGTTTAAAAGGGCGCTCTGCCGATTTTGCACATTACGGTCAGTTTATTCCTCAGAAGAAGTGTTACTCAGCCTGTGAAAACAGTTGTATAATATCTTCTGCGGCTCTGGGGGAGCTTTCCAAAGTCTGAAAAAATAAACCCGATGATGTCATCAGGGCTATATCAGCTTGGACCGGAGACCTAACATTTTTAACAGAAATGTCTCTGCTGTATCCATTCTGACCATTATTTTTTTTCTGTGTCTTGAGAGACTTTATGGAAACGCAATTCTAAATCACTGGAATGTGTAAAAGTGTCTCGGATGACGCCAACTGCGGTTAAGTTGTAGACTTTCACCTGGATGCGACGGCAGAGCCCTGTAGCCCAAAGCGTTCATAGTCTCCTCCGTAGATGTCCTTCACCAGTTTGTCCACGTTGGTGGAGTCGCCCTTGCTGGCCATTTCCAACGCCTCCTCGAACGTCTCGCAGCCCGTCAGCAGGCAGCAAAGGCCCAGGAATGTCCCACCTCCCAGGCTGAGGAACAGATAGAGAGTGAGGAAGACAATGATAAAGAGAGAAGGGAGAAAAGAAAGATACAAGCGAGGTTGGAGAAGCCAGTGAAAAGGATTTGGGGAGTTCGGGAATGGGCAAAGGAAAAATGAGGAGGAGGAAGGAAAGAGAAAGGGAAAAAAGAGGAAAGGAGAGAGAAAACAACAGGTATTGAAGATTTGATAGTTTTCTGACTGTGATGAATCTGCAAAGTCTTACTTAACTAAATAAAAAACACATCTACTTTTGTCCTCAGCTTTAAAAGCTCTTCCTAGTACCTAGTAGTTACAGGAATTCTGTTTGGGCAATGCGGTCCAGACCTCTGACCTCTAAACAAGCTTTAATTCCTGTATCATGAGCTTTATAAGCAGCCAACAGCATAAGCATCACCCCTGTAGGATTAGACTGTAAAGTGGGATGTAAATAAACTAGAAAATCAACAGATGGGTTAAACTGTATTGAAATAATAAAATAATATACGTTTACAATAAGCTTAAGATGACAAATAGAAGATGAAAAGCACACAGTGCTTGGAGCTCAATAATTTAAAAAAAAACTAAAAACATAACTCAAGATAAAGAGAAGGAATAAATGGGATCATGAAAAGATTGAAAACTACACATCAGACCACACAAACTTTGCACTTGACACACACAACAAATTGGTTTGGCTTACTAATGTTTTCCTCTCTCTAGAGCAGTGTGATAGATGGAAATGGAAGCCTTACACACACACATACACACACACACACACACACACACACACACACACACACACACACCGTCTCTCTCTGATGTCATGGTGAGCAGTAGCAATCAGACACGGTTGCCATTTACAGGAGAAGGAAGCAACAAATGAGCGGTGGTGTGCAGTTACAACACGTGTATATACATGAACACACACACTCCGACTGGCTGACTGAGCTGTGGTTGGCTCGGCTAATGTCATGGGTGAAGTAAGATGTGACAGATAAGCAGGAGACTGGTTCAAGAGATGAATAAAATAGAAAATGTAAATGTAAAATCTTCTTTTTCCCACATCAACATACTCTGATCATATGTGGTGGGACCTTCTGTTATTTTCCAACTGTGTACAATCTAATCTCAGTCTCACCGAACTGTTACATGAACACTAAGGTACATAAGGTAATATTAGATAAAGAATGGCTGCAATTCAAACAACTGACTCTGCCATATGTGGCGGTTCCATTGAACCTATAAAACGTATATAGTCACCTTCACCTTTAGCACATATTCGTTCACACAAAACACCGCCGTGTTACTCATTCATCTGGGACTTCAAGTGCACTTTCAATGTAGTCAAATCTTTCTATAAAATAGTAAAACCAGTAAAATCTCAAAAATGGAAAAATGTATTTTGTAGTTTTGAACTCAATTGGGCCCAATTGACAACCTTCTGCTAAATATATCATTCTTTTCTAGATAAGAGATTTTTAAACTGACTTAAAGTCTCTTATTTTTCCAGAAATATATGAGCACAAACTTAAGGAGGTACTTTAACACAATATTTTTAGTGTGTTTGAACATTAAAAACTGGAGAAAGTCAGGAATTGTTAATCAATTCATCACATTCTGTTTCTATCATGTCTTTCACTCACTCTAGTTCAGTCTTATTCTCTCATTCCTTATATGATCCATACAACATGATTGAAGATATCAAGCTTTACCCAATGTATGTGTGTGTGTTTATACATTCAGTAGGTGTCTGTCTTCCTCACCTGGTCCCAGTCACCCGTTTATAGTTGTTCTCCGAATACACGGCCAGTATGGAGACCCCGGAGCCGATGTTGACCAGCAGCATGGGGAAGGGGTTGTCGAGCGTGCAGGGCTTCTTCACGCAGCTCTGGGTGTCTGATGGGTTCTGGAAGTAGTAGCACTCTGGGTGGCCGTTGAAGCTCACCCGGTCGACGAACAGCAGGCCACGGATCAGACAGTCCAGCTCGTCCAGCTTCAGCAGCTCCAGATCGGCCATCTGCGGCGAAATGGAGAAAGATTAAAAAACATTGAGAGGACACTATTTTGGCTGCACCAAAGGGTTTTAACTGTTCAAGATCAAGGATCAAGTAAAAGGTTATTATCAATGTGTTAGTTTTGTAAAGCTAAAAGGATTTTCAAAGCATTTTTAGACTAAAGTTTGCACAGGGTCTTAGTTCATGCTGCAGTGCCCAGAGAGAGTTCATTGATCCTGCTGCACTGCAGATGGGGTCAATGTACTCCACATTAGGTAAACAAGCACTAACACAGACACTTACACTGTGCATAATGCTCTCACTTCCAAAAGTCAGAACAGGTGATAAATGTAATTCTGTATACTTCAAGTCACAGCAGTAGGATCAGTAACCAAGTGTTGACCAGTATTTTTTAACAATCAGACACTTCCTCTGGACATACAGTACACTCACTGTTCGGAAGTCATTCTCAAACTTGTACGCCCCGCCACCGGTGGCGCATAGTGTTGTGTGCAGGCTGGAGAAATTCTTGTCGTGTCCCATCTGGATGAAACGGGGCATGGCCTGCGTTGGGAAGCGGATGAAGTGCAGGTTCCCCGTCCGGCCGCACATTGTCAGGTTCCTCAGCTCCAGGTGGACGTCACGGACGCCTGTTTTACCTGAGTGAGGAAGGAAATATTTTTACAAAATTGGTCTGATGTGCTAATGCAGTTCATCACTATGATACAATTAAGTTCAGAGATTATCCACATTATAAGCACCCGTTCAAGAAGTTGATTTAGGAATATCAAATGCACTCTTCTAAAAGCTGTATTAAAAGTGAGCAGCTCTATGACCTAAAGCTTGCAACTTTGTGGTGTGGTGATGCTATTCAGCTTCAAATCTTTATCTGTAGATGATCTGGTTTCTGTAACAACTGACTTATCAGTCTTATGCAATGAATTAGTGAGACGCACTGCAGTAAATATCCTGCTATCTTCTTGTAAATTGTCCTTGACCTGACTTTCCATTTCTTAGATATGCACAGGAGTTAAAAGACGCAGTTAATTAAGTGTGACCAACATGTGAGTGTGTGTAGACATACCATAGGCCACGTTTGAGGTGAGGTAGCGGCGGATGGACTTGAGGTTCTCCACTTCCTCCTGTTCTTCCTCTGCAGTTATATCAACCGGCTCAAAGTACACCAGCTTGACCAAGGTGCCACCGATGTCCATACCAAACCAGGGGAATGCTGGAGAGAAGGAAGACAGAGGTATAAACGACTTTTTTACTTTTAAAACAAGAGACAACAGAGATCGCAATGACCAAACCCAGGATTTGACTGATGCCAATTATCAACATCTTTGCAAGAAATTACATTTTCAGAATTTTTACTTTACTCAGGGGAGAGGGCAGTGGAAAATTCATTTACGAACCAAAACTGTGACAAAAACCCTTTGTTGATGTTTAGCAGTTTCTAACTGTACTGTTTGCTGTGTTTCTATGTAGCTGTTATAAGGAGGTGCCATTATGGTTGTGGCGTACAAAAAAATGCCGTCTAATATGCAATACTAAACGAAAGTCCACTAATGGACTGATGGATTGACTAATGGATTAGACTAATGGACCCCTGGTGTCAACGAGGGAACTTGAAGATGATTTTAAAAAAATAAACGCAGACAACCAGAGACATTAACAGAGGATCATACTTCCTGACATGTCACCCATTCCTCAACCAGAACACCAGTTTGATGACAGCCCTCCTAAACAAGCAAATTTAAGAAAGCTGTGAGGAAGGCAAGGACAGCGTCAGCTCCAGGACCAAATGGAGTTCCCTATTTTCTGTATAAGAACGCCCCAGATGTCCTGAGGTTTCTGTGGAGGCTAATGAAGGTGTTGTAGAAGAAGAAAAACATCCCAAAATCATGGCGAGGAGCAGGGGGAGTATTAATCCCGAAAGAGAAGAATGCCTTGAATATCGATCAATTCCAGCAAATAATCTTTCTGAATGCTGAAGGAAAAATTTTCTTCAGCATTGTTGCACAAAGGATGGAAACCCAAGGAAGATTAAAACAACAACCCCACCCAAGTCCAGAAGGAAACAAGAGCAAAGTCAAGAAAGCTGTGTGCATATGCCTTATGAATGTTGAAGGGAAAAATTTCTTCAGCATTGTTGCACAAAGGATGGCAACCTACCTGAAAGACAACAACTTAATTGACACCTTGGTACAGAAAACCGGTATGTCAGGTTTCTTAGGATGCTTAGACCATTCAACCAAAATATGGTATCAGATTCAGGCTAGGAAGGAAGAGATTTTCATATTGCATTCCTCAACCTGGCCAATGCTTTTGGATCTATCCCGTTTACTATCCTCTGGACAGACTAAGGATCTCTAGGAAATGGAAGGAAGCAGACTTAGCTTCATCATCAGAGCCATCTATGATGTTCTTCCCAGTCCCAAGAACCTGAACCAGTGGCTTGGGGACATCATGTCCCCTTTGCCAAACACCAGCAACCCTACAGCACATACTCACAGGCTGCAAGACCAGCCTCACCCGAGGATGCTACACCTGGAGGCCCAACCAGGTCTTTCAGCAACTGGCACTAATGCAGACTAACAACAATGCCCTCTCTCCTCCAACCCCTGGCTCATGCAACACCAAAGCCTTTGTACCAGCAGGAAAGGTACCAAAGACATCAAATGCAAGAAAAGAATCAGAAAAGCCTACTGGATACAGCCCAGGAATGGAAGATGAAGGTCACTCTAGACCAGAAGCTCACCTTCCCACCGGAGATCATTACAACCAGCCTCAGGCCAGATCTGATCCTGTGGTCAGCCTCACAAAAGGCCCTGTTTATCATAGAACTGACTTTGCCATGGGATGATGCAGTTGCTGAAGCATATGAACGCAAAAAGCTGAAGTACTCCGATCTAGCAACTGAAGCAGAACAAAAGGGCTGGAGAAGGAGGTCGGTTACAGGGGTTTTGTAGCCATGTATACCAGCAGGCTGCTGAAAGGGATGGGAGTCCTAGGACAGGTCCTCTGACATGCCATCAAGTCGCTGGCAGAGGCTGCCGAGCAAAGCAGCAAATGGCTCTGGCTGAAAAGAAAGGACAAGAACTGGGTGGCAAAATGACCATCAGCTGGCAGGAGGGGTAGAAGTAGAGGGGGGGTGCACCTGGGACACCAGGTGTCACCGTTGAGCCCTCCGGAGGTGTCTTGGGCCTATCAATGAAACACCAAGGAAGGAGAGTGCCCACCTGATGACCTCAGTGAAGCTTCTACCCCTACCCCCACTGCTGGTATGATTTACAGTCCGCATGAACAGGACGGACTCATTGACAGAGGAAACCTGGACTTGACTGAACCTCCTGAAATTCTGTTGCTGCTAGTTATGATTTACAGTCCACATAAACAGGACTGAATCCTTGACAGAGGAAACCTGGACTCGACTGATCCTCCTGAAGTTCGGTTATGATTTACAATCTGCATTAACAGAACTAAATCATTGACAGAAGAAACCCAGACTCGGCTGATCCTCTTGAAGTTCTGTTGCTGCGTGGACCTATAAACAAAACACCAAGGAAAGAGGGTGCCCGCCTGATGACCCCAGGAAAGCGTTTACCCACTACCCCCACTCAAGGAATGATTGCCAATAACAATACAGGATTGTAAAAGTGAAAGTCCTATGAGGTCAACTGATGCGTTGCAATATGAGACCACACAAAAAACCCCCTTAGGAAAAAAATGGAGAAATGAGAGAGAAAGATTGAAACTGAGTAACAAACTATAAGCTACTTACATTTTTGACTTTTACACATCACAACATTAATGCATAGTACTGTCCTTACCATTGAAACAGAACCATATCATGGAAAAAGTGGAACCAAGTTATCATAATCAATACAATTTGACAAAAGTTAAAAAAAAAACAAAAAAACAAAAACAAACTTTTTTTTTTTTTTTAAGTAGGTTAATGTAAGTGGAACTGGTCCTCTTCATACCCCATTCAGACCAACACCATAACACTCGGCCTGCAACTAACAATAATCAATCGATATTAATCTGATCATCTAAACAATTATCTGATTATTTTCTCCATTACAAATACTGTAAAAATGTCCATTATCATTTCCAGCATCAATTTTGACACCTTCCAATATTCAAACAATAATATAAAAATCGAGAAAAGTAGCAAATCCTCATTTTGAAGTAGCTACAACCAACAGATTCATGATATTTTTGCTTGAAGACATTAAAAGCTTTTGCCAATGGATTAATCTTTCAGGGTTGAACGAGGCCAGAGGCCAGAGGCCAGGCATCTCTGCAAGATAAAATTGATTTAACGGTTTATATGTTTAAATGCCATCTAATTAACTCCCAAAAAAGCAGAGCAAGGAAAAGACGGAGAGAGACATAGAAAGAGAAAGAAATAGTGTGCATGTGGGAAAGCAAGAGCACACCTCTGGACAGAAGGAAACGTAACTTCTATCTGGTAATGACTCAATGTAATTCAGGGTGATTTTATAGTTTAGTAGAGCTATATGGAAACTACACTGCAGATTGGAGTCTCTGCTAACGGTGACAACCAGAAATCCATCTGTGACCTTCTGTTTGATATGCATGAGGTTGAAGGCATGTTCAGTGTACCTACATCCTACATGTGTCTACTGTATGTTGGAGGTATGAGTGTGTCGGATTAACACCGCTGCACAGATAAGGTTAGAGAGAAGTGGAGCGAAGAAACTGGTTTATCTGGGTAGTTAGCTGGTTGGAACATTGAGTACAGCACAAAGACAGATAGAAAGAGAGAGACAGGAAAAAAAAAACTTCCAGCACAAATGGCTAGGAAAAAAAACAAAAACACATCACCACAGCTCAACAAGAGCCACAGTCGCCATGGAAACAGACAAGCCCCCTCCATCATTTCCCTCTCTCTCTCTTTCGCTCGCTCTGTGTAGCTCTCTCACACACTCTTCTACCTCCTATTTTTCTCTTTCGCTTATCTTTTCCTCTCCATCTCTCAGCCTCTGTTGCCGTCTTTTTCGCTCCTGCATTTCTTGCTCCTGTTTCTCTCTCAGCCATCTTTCCTTTCCTCTTTCATCTTTCCTCGGTCTCCTATTTTCTGTCTCCTTGCCTCCATTTCTCTCTCTCTCTCGTTCTCTACCGCTCCTCTTCCTGACTTCTGCTTGCTTCTTGTCTCTCTTGATCAATTTAATTCAATTTGAGTGCTGGCACAGATGGGAGGAAACTGATACTGCAAGGCGTTTTCAATGCACCACAAAGCAACGACTGTATTTAACTTAGAGATATATCAGTCATCCTCATTGTTTTTAATTCTGTAGGCTTTATTTGCATGACAATATAATCACATACAATAGACTGAAATACAAATGAACTTACATTAGATCAATTTGAGTTGTAAGTATATAAGAGAAATGTTATAAATGCAGTTATTTTATTTATTTTATGATGACAAGGAGCTAGGCTTTCTTTTATTTTGTTTGCCTTGAAAATTAGCTTTGTTGTCGATGTGGAGCACTCATATTTAAAACAAACTAAACCAAATATTACACATATTTCATGTATTTTCTTTTGGTGGAAGGTGTGCATATGCTGCTACTTTTAAATGCCACCTGCCTCTCTTTGCATTGGGCAATGTTTGAAGACTATTGCGTTATTTACACATAACAGACATGATGAGACCTTGAGGTTTGTGTGAGTCAAATCTGAGGGCCCGCCAGCATTATTGTTTCATATGTGTTGCGCAGCACAGAGTCCAAAAGGGAAAGCTGGGAGAGGCGCTGCATACCGACTGCGTCGTTTTGACCAATCAGTGTCTCTAGTTTGGAACAATAAAAAGCTTGTGCAACTGTTGAAGACAACATGTGGTCACTAAAACATATGTTGCTGTTGTTGTGGAAAGCAGCAGCGATCCACAAAAGAATGTGTTGAATCCAAATATTTGCTGCTTGGTGAGCCGGCCCACTGAGCCACCAAGACAATGCAAAACATGTTAACTCACATATAAACAAACTCAAGCATACAGAGAAATGTGCATGTTTCTTTATCATATTCATCCGCTTGCTTTGTTGTGAGATGTTCAAAAACTAGGGCTATGATCTAAAATTTGAATTATGGTAAACTGTAATTATGAGTGTTTTCTTAGAACATCAAAACCGGTTTGTAATATTTATGAGACGACCAGTTTCAGATTCTGGACTTACAGACTGGATTTTGGCTCACTGAACGTCAGATTAGATGCCTGTTAGATGTCTATCAGAGAAGTTTAATTATATAAGAATGACCCGTTTCAATTTAAAACTATGATGAGAGTAAACTTAAGGTCAGTAAGAGACTCACAACATTGGTTCATCACCAAACTCTATAATAACTGCTTCTTAAAAAAATAAAGCAGAGATATTTCATTACAGAATGAATGTCAATATTTTCAAAAATGGTTGTCTTTGGAGTGATCGCTGGCCGGTTAAGACAGCAGTGGACATCCAAACTCAGACGAGCAATCTGGAAGTAACTCTTTGGTGAGAACTGAACGGTATCATGGGAAATTGTGTGAAATAAGGATCAGAATGAGCTCAGTATGTTTTTAAGTAAGTATGTTTATCTACTCTACCAACAACCTTAAATACATAAACAACATTCTGAGATATTTTGCAGATATTTTGTAAAACTTTCCCAGACTGGTCAAACACTAGTGAAGCAATTAGCTTTGGGATTTACCAGCAAACCCTGAAAGTCTGCATATGACGGGTGACTTTTGAACCTATCCTGGTCCACCCTTTGCCTTTGGAGTTGCGCTGGCGTGACAATCAGGAGATGTCAGGAGATGTGACTATTTCACAACACAGTGGTGAAGTGAACAGGGTGATTCTGTCTGGTTTTCTGAGGCACAGCCCACTTTCAGATTAGAGCCACTGAATTAGAGCTGTTGATTTCAGGTCATGTTTGAACCACATTCAAATGTCTTTTATGTATTTGTTAGCTTATCATGACATTATCGGTGTGAGTGTGTACATAAAACACTAGCAGTCATTAGGACAGAAAGTGTCGGCATGCTGTATGAGCAGCGAGATACAACCTTCAAGTGCTTGACTGAACAACCCTTAATCTAGGGCTATATTGTTTTCTGTGAATCATATGTGATATGATACTGTTTATCTATTAAACAACTAGGCCTACACGACAACACTGGGCTGCTATCAGTCAAAATCATGTATTTTTCTTTTTTTTATATAATTTAATTAAAACTAGACTAATTGAGGAACATCTGACACCATAATACATCATTCCTGCCTCAAATACTGCCTCATAATACTGTGTGTGATAGTCTGTAGATGTAGATATTCAACTGCATTACATGTTTGCGTGTCCAGCCAATTTATGCATGACAGCCTTTTGTGACACTTAGACCACTGAAACCAACTGTGTGACTGCTAGCACCACCACTGCTGTTACTGACACCTGTTGCTACAACCACAAGTCCTATACCTACTGCTATACCTACAATAGTAGATGGTGTCCGGTTACTTTCAGCAGGAGTCACTCAACCCGTCCTTACTCTTTGGTTGACTCTTTGTTACCGTCCCCTCTCCCCTACTGACCTGCTCTAAAGTCTGTAAACATGAACTGAAAGACACAGGTGCTGCAGTGTTTGCACTGTAAAATTCACTTGTCTGATTTTGTAAATGAAAATAAAATAAAATAAACTGCTCTGCATTGTTTTTGTGACCAAAAAAATAGATATTTCTTGTCACAACAACTTGATCTTGTGTGTTTTAATGCAATGGATAGTTTCAACAAAGCTAACTGATTATTCCACTAGTGACACTAACATTAATGTCTCACTCGAACAAACCACTGGACAACCAGGGAGCTGAGTAATATTTCTCTCTTGGTTAGGCTGTTTACAATACATGAACAATAAGAAAACGCTTCGCACATGCACATTTGTTTCACACGACATCGTTCCGTATTGAGGTCAGCTGCTTCACCCTTCAAGCCATAAGAAATTTATAACGAGCACCAAAGCTACGGCAGAACTGTGAAACCCTGGAGCCAGAAATATAAAATCCTTCCCTGATGTAATGAAAGGTGTCACTACAAGCAAAAGCGACACTGTTAGAGGGCAGCTATGTTGCATGACTGCCTCAAGTGACAATCACATTTTCCTCCGCTGTCTCAGCCAAAAAAACACTCAAACACAAACACACAACCAGTTAAGTGCAAAGCAAATACAGTAGCTAGATTGCTGTGTGGAGATTTCTCTTGTTTTTATCAATTTAAAGCAAAATTTGTGCACAAAAAACACAACTATTAAGGTATTTTTTATCTGTGGCATAAAGTCACAGCAAACGCATACTGCTAAGAGCAACCGTTCTCTTTAAATTGGTGACAAATATTGAATTTGAGCTGTTTAATACTTGAAACACAAAGAGAATAACTGCAGCCTTCTTTATATAGCCTGGCTTAATAAATGACAATTACTGGAGCATCTCAGCCTATATTTGAACTAAAGGTATCCTCTAAATCTATAGAGTAATTTGTCAGAGCATGTCATTAGTCTACCTGACACATATTGACTGCATGTAACCGTGGATCATTCCCTTATGCAGTGGAAACAATGACAACAAAATGAGCACGTGAAGCCAGAGGAAACATTACTGCTTCACCGTCACCTGGCTGTCACTGATGTCCGTGATGATGAAATATGTCCACACTGACTGGAAAGACATTAAGGGAACACGGTACAACCTGGCCTATATTCACAGTGTCTTAACAAAGACAAAGGCATCTAAACTCCCTCACAGCCATGAAACGCTGCGGGCCAAAGGCCAACAGTAAACCACTGGTGGATGATTGTGAAAAAGAGAAAAGCAGGTTGCTAAATCTTCAAATCTCCCTCTACAGATTCAGTGAAAAAAAACTCAAATTTCCTAACAACAGATGTCCCCCCCTTTTCCTAAGTGTATCCTATAGTCCACACATATGACCATTTATCCAGGGTTTCAATTTAAAAAAGCACAAACACACACACACATCACGCACACACACTGTGTCCAGCAAGCCAAAGGTCAGTGTGACATGTAGCGGGGTTGGGAGGGGGGGGGGGGGGTTGACAGTGATTTGTGTCCATGTAGGTGAAAGGTCTGTGGCTGAACACACATCTGCTCTGCAATGCATCCCCACATGGTAGATACAGTATGTAATGCGTGCGTACAGTCGGACCTCGATTACAAAGCTCATTAATATATTTTATTTCCACCGTGCTCACTGTTCAGCTTCCCAACATGACCTCAGGGATTATCGGCAGCAACCGTTTCTATTAAATTTCCTATCGTTTAACCTTTGATCTCAGGTTTCACAGGGAAGCTTGGTGAGTGTGTGAGTGTGTTAATACATTGTGCAGAGAGCACAGGACAAGAACAACACTTGTACAGCACACCTGTGTGATAAGACAAGAAAATACACAGGCGAGCAGATGGACGCTGTGTGTGTACAGTGGATACAATAATATACACACATTTCTGAGCCTAAGATCACAGGAAGTTTTGCTTTTGTCTTCAGCTCTAAACTGGATATCTCTTTGGTTTTGACTGTTGGTTGGACAAAAAAAATCGTGATGCGCTTTTTCACCGTTTTCTGACATTTTGTAGCACAAATGTTGAAATGATTACCCTCAAAATAAATCAGCAGTAGTAAATAATGAAAATAGTCATTAGTTGCAGCCTTATACTACATTCTTCTAGTTTTACTAGAGTTTTACTCTTGGTACAAATACTACACCAATTCCTAGTATTATTGCTACTACAACCACTACTTCAACTACTACTGTAACATGACTGCTTTACCAAATACAATAATCCCTACTAGGACTGCAACTAATGATTATTTTCATTATCGATTAATCTGCAGATTATTTTCTCAATCAATTGATTAGTCATGTTGTTGTGATCATGCTCACGTCTTCAGTTTACCATCACGTATTAAACAGACATGTTCCACATTCCCACATTTGAGAAGCTGCAACCAGCAAATATTTGTCATTTCTGCTTTAAAAAAAATCACTAAAACAATTATTCGATTGACTAATCAAACAAATCGACTAATTGTTGCCGCTCTAATACCTACTACCACTACTATTGGCACTGCAGCTGCTCCTGCTACTACTGGGTTTACCCACTACTAATAATAAACACTTAATCTGAATGAACACAGGCAGGTTAACATGCAGGTCACTGAGAGAGAAACCACTCTACTGGCTGCTGGTCTCTAGTAAAATAATATAAGAGAGGCCATGAGGACAAACACTTTACAAACACTTTGTTCACAGTTTCAGGTGGAAGGAGGAGTTTCATTTGGTTTTTGGGCGTGCCAATTCATCATCTTGATTTCTATGATCTTTGCCCCCCGCCCCCCACCCCCACACCCACCAATCATCTACACCCTTACTGAAACTTGTGAGCACACCCTGTTCCATCTGATCCATCTGCAAGTGGCAGCGCAGTAGTAGAACATTGACTCGACCTGCAGCACACCTTGTTGACATCATTTTTAAATGGGAGTTACTGTTATTCTGTTACTAATTTAACACACACACACACACACAGGATGAAACTGTTGACCCTAACCAGCTGGAAACTGGGTGTGCCATTGCACAGAATTAAACACTGTGAGTTTTCTGTGATTTCCAATGACTACATTGGATTATACACTCCCGTTTTTAGACACACACATCTCTCCCCTTTCAAAAAAAAAAAACACCCTGTATCAGCAGCAAAAGCCTAGTCTCAACACCTCTGTCACTAAGACATCAGAAATCTCTCTCCATCGAAATTACAGGTAGAGTATGTTTTCTTCCTGACTTCCTACGTCATATCACCCTGTTATCTGTGGCTGAATGCGAAATTCCCTGTGACTCAGTCAAAACACTGAGTCACACAATAATGTTCAAGTCTACATTTCTCAAAAAAAAACGAGACCAAACATTGCAGGCTGTATGTCATTTTGACTATTCTGCACATCCGGATTTCATGAAAAGTTCAGGCAAAAACAACTGATGCTCTTGCAAATAAAACATATCAGTGTTGTTTTGACTGATTGTGGCCTGCAGCAAATATGATACTGCATGTAAAACTTAGTCTGCTACCACTTCCATGTAGTTTCAGACTTTATTTCCATTATCTACAATGCAAATTACAATTCCACCAAACAGTGCTGTTGCTTCATGATAAAATCTGACTTGTCTTCCTTCCTATGGTGTTTCTATGTGTGTCTTACCGCAACTCATCTGAACACTGAATACAGATAACAATATAGCCCACTGATACTGCTGAGCTTTCTGTTTTTATTTTAAGGTGACCCCCACACAGCAGATGTGATGGTGCAGCACGCCTCCTTCCAAGCCATGTGTTTCACTGACACATGGACACACAAGCAGCGGTCTGTTACACCTAGTCAGGCCACACCGTATGTGAACTTGATGGGGTAAGAGAGTTTCTTTCACTTTCTTCCATTGTTATCATTGTAATGACTTCTCTGCGCTGGGCTGCCAAGCTCAACTTGAATGCCCATCAACTTATTCAGCCTAATACTGTCCACACCCATAAGATACTGACATAGAGTATAGCTATGCGGCAAAATGTCCACAGACCTGTTTTAGGCAAATAGGGGGATTAAGGTGTGATACAAAGGGTTATAGAAATGCATTAGTGCATTAAGCATAAAATAAAGCAACAGATGCACTGCTAAAATAATTAAGTACACAAATTTCCCCAAATTACCTCATACCATTTTTAAGTCACATTTTTTAGTCAGTCTGGTTCACTTTTATGAAAACAGGCACTAAAAATCTCACCAGGGGAATTTCAAACGGAAAGTTAACTTGCACAAGTTAAAAAAAGAAACTTTTGCTCTGTCACATGTGTGATGGAGCTGTAAAAGGAGCCTGTGGGGTCAAAATAAAGGCATTTCTCTTTCAACAAAACAAAAAGGAAAAAAAAAACTGCTGGCAGGTTGCTTCTGATGTAAACAAGGGGTAACTACAGGCAGTATTACCCGAAAGTAACCCAGATCTTAAACCTCCTCAAAATCCTGAGCAGGAAAAAAAAATATCTGAGGACAAAAGTGAAAAATCACATCCCTGAGGGGAATACATTCCAGGGTCGGCCCGCGGTGGGGAAAAGCTTAGAGGGTTATCCGGGTTTATCAGGACGACTGGCTTCCATCCAAGGATAACACAGTCATAAAGTAGAGGAGCTCTGACCGGACATTTCAAAGTTTACTGACGAGATGTGCCCTTAATTATGTAATCTGGGCCACTTCTGCTACAGAGCCTTTCGTTCTCAGGCTACTAACTATGCATCACCATAAACCTCAGCAAACACAGGACACAGCAAACTGCTATTGTAATTTGTCTGCATCTATATAATGACATTATAGACGATATTATGCTTCGTAACAAGGAAGTCAATTTTGTGTATAATGGGATTTTCCCATGATGATTTCCCTGTTTTCTAACTGGTACTTTGCTTTTCATCCCTTCAGTGCAACTTAAGACGGAAATATGTCTTATCACTCATTGCTACACAAATCTATCTACTGTGGTGTGTCTAGTAAGCTGTCTAAGCTGTCAACATGTCTGTGCCACCAAAAGAAGTCCTTGTACATTTTAGCACTTGGTGATTCTGTTTTATCTTGTTGTGTCGGATATTTATTTTTTACAAAGAATAAACCGCTGATAGCAGAACTACAGTGGAAGGAGATAGCCAGTGCTGAAATGCCATTCCCTTTGTAGCACAATATTTGATGTAGTTTCATGGCAAAGGTTTAACAGGTTGAGTACAGACACTGCAAATGCCACAGGATGACTCCTATGGATCTGCCTATCAAAGAAAAAGTAGTAGAAATGGTACTGTTTGGCGGCTGAACAAGAGCATCTTTGAAATGATACACAGAGCTGCATAAAACGTATGTACCAATCACCTTGTTTACTAAGTTTAGTATCTGTTGAAGGACGGCAAGCAAAAGCTGGTCTTATACGGGTATAACCTGTTAGATGGTAATCAACACTTCGCCATACTGTACAGGATGTTTATCATGCGGAGCAGCTGGATTCACGAGATCACGACATCTTGAGATCACACAGGAATCCATCTCGTCAGGCTTCAAGTTATGCTCTTGCGTCCGAATCAGCGGTGGGTCGGACCAATCAGCGTCCTACGAGCATTCTCGCATGATCTTGCGAATCCAGCCGCCTCGCAAGGTAAGACGATGATGGACGGTGATAGACGGATGTTTCATCCAAATCACCTGCCCAGTATTTTTCTTAAGCGCTTGCCCTTTTGCAAACAGTTGCCAAGGACGACTTCTCAGATGGTTCTGTGTAACAAACCATTTGGTGCATCAGATTATCAGGATGTAGCCTAAAGAAAAGATTCCTTAAAACCGCAAGAAATAATCAAAAATTTGGAGTTGGAGCCACACAATAAATGAATAACTGCACCCTGAAACAGTAAAGAGCTACTGACTGGGGGTAGGTGATATGCAATAATTGATATAGCAGTAAGTATCAATATTGATGTTGCTATATTTACTTAAGCATCTCTACTCACACGGTACTAAAGAACTGATGTTTGCCCCATTGAGTCAAATGGTTTCTTAGTGACTTCCTGAGTAAAATCCTACAGTTTCCAAAAATATGTCAACTCTTGTGTATCCAAGGTCAAACACGGTGCAGATCTAGGTAGAAATTTAACTCATTAATGTACACATTAAAATGGTGAACCACAATATCTCAATGAGAGAAATCTGAGAATCAAGAATATTCCCTTGAAAGCAAAACAAAAATGAGGTCCACACCCTTTCTGTCTCTCCATAACACTATTACAGACAGATGTAAGGAATGCTGACTGTCTGACATAACAGCAAGGCTCCTAAATTTGCAGCTTGTCTCTCAGCAAATATCTCCACAGACCGAGAACAAGTTTTACCATGACAGCCAAATGCTACCACAACAAACCCTTGGCGTTTGGCTGAACAGCACTGTGCAGAGTTACAAGTCCTTGCCATTTAAAGCAATCAGCTGTTTGCAAAAGCATGACTTTAAACTGCATTAGCTGAGAAAGTCAACACAATTATGCTTAAGTTTTCAAAATTACAACATTTACCTTTCTCTATCATGCTTCAAATGTGCAACATTCTCATTAAGCTGTCTGACTGAAACACTAATCTTTACAAATAAGTGATGAACTAAAGGCAATAAGTGACTGGAATGATTTGTTTTCATAGGCAAACACAGAATCATAAAATGAGACTTCACTTAAAGAAAAACATAAGTGAACAGAGTTTAATACCTAGGACTGCTTAATATAATTGAAACATAAACCAACACACACTTACCAGGTTTCTTCTCACTTATAAGCTTCATAGTGATGCAAATATCAGCTCACAGGTGCATGCAAGAAATGTATATGTATAAATATAAAAATAACTATTTTAAAAGCCTCAGTCAGTCTTGTGTACTTAAACAGACTTCACACAGCGAAAGAAATGCCACTTTTCAACATTCTGTGCTAAAAGTGCAAAGTTTTCCGGATGATCTTGCCTCACATCACCCGAAATACTCGGTAAATAAGGGGGCGGGGACCCGGCCCATTCACCCTGCCTCCTGGAGACAAGAGTCCTGTGCTGATTGGCTGACGCAAGCCAGGCCCACTTATCAGGAGCTTTTTGACCATGGGTATCGACCAATCACAGCGCACCAAATGCAACCTGAGGGTTCATAAAAACAAAAGGGGTCTCCCTGACGACGGCAGGCTTGTAGATTGGACAGATCAACGAGTGACATAGATGACTTAATCTGATCATGAAGAGACCTAGAAGTGATCCGAAACATGATTTAACCGTGAAATTATCATAACAGTTCATGAAAAAGGGCAAAATACATGCTGGGTGTCAGAGGTCGTTGCTCTGTCATTGCAACACGGCGTGGTTGTGCAAAGCTCCGGCTGATCGGTATTGCACAGCAGGGTTGCAGATACCTGGTTCACTGTACTGACAACATGCAGCCGCTGACATACTAGAAAAAAAAACATTGCAGTAATGATACTATCTGACAAACGCGGTCATCTCTAAGCTGGTTGACACTTACGGGGTCTGTTCCGTCTCACCGACTCCGTCCTCCTCCGTAGCCTGCACCGCTTGGCCGGGGACCCGTTGCACTCCGCATCGTCCCCGCGGTGCAGATGATGCAGGTTTTCTAACGTGCCGCTGTTGGGTCCGGTGCCCGAGCCGAATGCATTGCTGCTGCTGCAACAGCCGCCGTTAGCGGCCACAACGACGTGGCCATGAAAGCCCCTCTGGCTCTGCCCGTTGTTGACATGAAAGGGTCCCGACGCTCCCTTCTTGTCCATCATTGACTTGGCTTTATCCATGGCAGCAGCTAGCCTAGCCTAGCCTAGCTTAGCTTAGCATCTGCAGGGCAAAAAAACCGAAAAGAGCCTGATCGCTAGCAACGAGAAACCGGGCAACGTTAGCTTAGCAAGCTAGTGGGACAATCGCGCGAGCAGCTAACGTTACTCCTTGTCTTTCCGCAACCGTAACGTATATTTTACCCTAAATTATCAAGCTAAAATATGTGAAATAGAAGTGCCAACAGACGCTAAAATACAGTGTTTCCTTTGAGGTCACTTGCGGTCATTTCCCCACATTCAGATCCTGCCAGGCGCAGCGGCGGCCGGTGTGTGTGTGTGTGTGTGTGTGTCGGAGGACTGCTACGTCACACCACCAGCTCCTCCAACCAAGGCACAAACCCGTTCACCTCCTCCGACCGGTTTTCTCTCTTCTTTGCAGTAAAATTAAATCTCGTATATCTACATTCTACACGAAGACATACGTCAAAGGGCTCGTCCTGTGTCTCGGTTAATGCAAAATTAACCTCGGTGGCTCCCCGCTGGGAAATTAAACAAAGTTACACAGACACACACATACAGAGAGAAAACACAGTCTGTGCAGCTGTGGGCGCTTTATTTATAAGCGTCACTGTTTGCTGTCATCCTCATTCCCCACAGTCCTCTCCACGCGTGATGTGTGCGCACAAAGCTGTCAGTCAACACATCAGTCACGAAAATGAACTGTAGTAACCCTGTACTTACATGCAAAGGCAAAGCCAACAATAGCAATGTCTTTCTTTCAGGAGTAGCCTCTGATAACAAGTCTTTTTGTTATGCCACAGAGCATTTTGTAGGATATCTGATTTGTACAGCTGTAATCTGGAATGTCTGCAAACACGTCTCTTTTCAATGATCTTGACCACAATAGGCGTTAATTGAAATGAAGATAAAATGTAACATCATCGTTTTTTAAACAAGTAGGCCTATAGTCGCATTGAGATTAAGACAGGACAATATATTGCTATTATATCGATATCGTGATTTTTGACATTGTAGTATCACGATATGGCATAAGCGTTGCCTTCTTCCTCGTTTTAAAGGAAGCATTACAGTAAAGTGATGTAATTTTCTGAACTTACCACGCTGTTCCTTTATCCACTTAGTCATTATATCCACATTACTGAAGATTATCATAAATCTCACTGTGTAAATATTTTGTAAAAGCACCAATAGTCATCCCTACAATATTGTCGCAATATCGATATCGAGGTATTTGGTCAAAAATATTGAGATATTTGCTTTCGTCCATATCGCCCAGCCCTAATTGAAATTAAGATTTATTTTTTAAGAGAGAACCGAGATGTTCGAGTGAGACATGGTATCAAACAGAGCATTAGATAGCAAGCACAGTTCAGTCAAGATACAAAGGTCGAACAGTAACATCTTGATAAAGGAAGCAATCGTTAGAACATTTCCTGCTTGCTTGCTTGCTTGTTCCTTTAATGTATGTCTCAGTTTTCAAACGCTTTATGGGTATCTAAACCTATAGATGCTATAGGATTAAAGGACGAGTTCACAGTTAACAGTCAGGTGCCTAAATGAACTTTGAAATGGTGTTTTCTTGCTGTAATCATTTCTCCTGTTCATACTGGCCGTTAGAAGATCCCTTCATAATGCACTTACAATGGAAATGATAAGGGCCAAAATCCACAAGCCTCCTTCTGTGCAAAAATGTATTTAAAAGTTTATCTGAAGCTAATATGAAGCTTCAGTTGTCCAAATGAGTCAAATCAAGTAGATATCTTTCCACATTACAGTCTTTTTTGTGCCAGAGGCCTTCCTTTTGTCAATATACTTCCACTGCAGCTCAACGGGGAAACACCTTCCGAGGAAAGACAAAGAGGAAATTCAATGCTAAAAAGACTGTAAATGTGGCAGATATCCACTTGATGTGACTAACTCAGACTGCTGAACTCATGTAAGCTTCAGATAAATTTTAAATTCATTTTTGCACTAAATGACTGTGTGGACACACTGTGGATTTTGGCCTCTATCACTTACATTGAAAGTGCATTTGACAATCTTTTAATGGAAAGTATGAACGGGAGGAATGATTACAGAAAAGAAAACCTCTTTCAGTGATTATATGGACACCTTAATGTTGTTTAAAGACAGACATGAAAAGTTGTTAATCTATCCTTTAAGCTATAGATAAAGTCTATGATTGATGCTGGAAAGCTGATCAGAAAACTGAGATAATGAAGGATTTTTAAAGACTCTTATATATGCACAGACTGTAATGCAGTCATGTAAAGAAATACTTCAAAAAAACCAACAATACCATTGAATAAGTATGACAGACACGATTGAAGTTCACTGGGAATAATAATTACTTTATTATAAAATACTATCAAGATTAAGGAGTACAACAAAGAGTCAAAAATCACCATAACTTCAATCACTGTTGGAATATTATTGTATATCACTGTTACCATCTTACTGAACAGCATCAATTACTGATTACTGTGATGAAGACGATAATACTACAATAGCCCTTTTTAATGCCATAACATAACTAACTCACTTGGGAAAGTCATAAATGTGAAGATACCAGAGTGCATTGATAGAGTCTTGAATTGCTGCCATCTTCTGGTTACAAGTATGTAGCTGTGCTTTAGCAAGAGTCTTTTCTACTCACTCAGTCATTGAAATAAATGTGCAATTTATAGCTGTAATTCAATAAGTGGACAAGTTTATAAAGTATAGAAAAAGTCTCTCTCTCTCTCTTAAATTAGGAACATCGTTTAACTTTTTGTACCGTACGGTTGTAATAATAGGAATAATTAATTAACCTGGTAACCTACACTTGGTTAAGAATCAGGTCAGTGTTGTATAGGTGTTAAAGGAAAAATCCCTTAACAGGATTTAGTTCAAGTCATTACCCAGTCAATTACTTATAGCCCACTGTGCCTTAAATCTCTTCTCTCCTCTTCGGTAAACAAGGCCTGCACAAACACATGTAAATACATAATGTGCAGCAGATTTGTGCCTGAGAGCAAAATCAAACAAATCTGCACGACTATTGTATTATATATCACTATATATTGTTCAAACACAGTGGTATAAAAATAGAAATGACACGCTTCCTTCCTAAGAGTTGTGACTGAGGATGTCACACTTCAAAAGCCTTCGAGGTGTAACTGCAAAACCTGCTGTGAAACAGTGAAGACTCGCTGTAACTGCAATGCATCTCTAACCCACATAGGTGCAACCTAAACAGAAACAGATGTTGTTCATGTACCACATAATTTATTTTTACTGTTAATGAGTCTTAAGTGAAAACACACTGTGATGATTCTTCAAACCATGAAAGGTATTTTGCCAAAAAATGGTTTTATTCAACAATAATGTATGAACCACAACAATAATATTCAGGAACACCTGAAACTTGAAGCTTTTTTTCATTACACTTGACATTGTGATATTAACTGACACTGCAAAAACCCCTCAATTATAGATATTACATTATTATTATCCCCCAAATGAGCCCTCACCAAACTATATTAGACCATTTGTATAGTTCCAATTGCATCAAGTTTTAAGGCCACATATTGAGGCCTTTATGTGATGGCATTATTTACAACATTAATGTTAGATGTGATTTAAGCACTTCGGCTGGTCGTGAGGTAGTGGAAGAGGCTTGACTCCATCTATTTAGACTCCACCAGGAACCTCCTGTACAGTACTAGCTTTAATTCTGTTGACTTTTCAGTGTAAAGTCCAACTTTTATTGCTAGGTCCATACGCTATTGAGAGATTTAACATCAAAAAGTTATAAATCTCTCTCTCTCTCTCTCTCTGTCGTGCATTCATTGATTCTACCAGGGCAGTTCGGTCCCATCCCAGTTGTAGGCCTTGCCGGTCTTTTCGATATTCAGTGTTTCTATGATGCTCATCAGACAGTTCACCGAGTGTTCGGTACTGAACAACCTGTCCTTTGGTACGTTCTTGTGATACGGCCGAGAGAGGTCTGTGTTGACCGTTCCTGGGTGTAAGGAGACACACACCACCTGGGAAAAATCAGAAGCAAGTTCATCAACTCTCAATAAGATACTGGTCATAGGTTTCTATGCTTGTGTAAGGGCGTCATCCATCCATTTCCCAACACGTTTTCTAAGCTGGTCTTGAAAGAGAGATAGAGGCCACCAATTGTCTCATGATAAGTCAACTTCAAGAACACTCAAACCTACCTTTGGTCGACTGCGGCCCAGCTCTATAGATAGATTCCTGGTAGCCATGTTGAGAGCTGCTTTAGACATTCTGTAGCTGTACCAACCACCAAGACCTGAGAGGAGAAGGCACGGTGGAGAGAGGATGTTTAGGAAGACAAATGCATCATACCATACATTAACATGCATAAATTACCATAGAAGCTAAAAGGGAAACACTTAGAGTTATAGCACCATCTTCTACTTTATAAAGCAGCAGTGCTGGTCGATGTAATTCATGTACAGTTATGTACTTGACAAATTAAAACCTTTCCGTATGTAGTATGTCGCCATGCAAAGGCAGACTTTTCAACGGAAGACGGTGGTTAGTGGTTTTCCCACAATACCTACCATTATCACCAATGGATCCCACTTTGGCAGTGATGTTGACGATGATGCCGCTGTGCTGTTTGGCTTTCTCTGCAGGCTTCTGACCGAAACCACCTCCGCCCTTTTGTAGGAGGGGAGCAAAATACTTGGCCATGACCAGTGGACCCACTGTGTTGGTCGTCAAGGTCGAAATGATCCCCTGAAACAGAAAATAATGAATGAAAATATGGGGTCAGTATTTGCTGGAAGTCCAAGAGATTTGATTAGATAGATAGATAGATAGATAGATAGATAGATAGTGATTTGAGTGAAGATGACTGAGCAACTATCAGGCAACTGTAACATAAGTTTGGAAAAAGGGGTCACCTGACACTGTAGAGAAGCACTTAACAAAGTGAGATGAGCACATGTGACAGTGCTTTCCCAGCTCTCTGAATCTCACTTAACAGCACTTTTATTTCACTCCTCATACTAAGAGAGCTGCTCAAACACCATCTTTACCTGAGCAGAAACATCCCTCAGGCTGGTCTCTCCTTTTCCGGAGGGGTGAAGCATAGCCGAGGAGTTGACTATCAGATCCAGCCGACCGAAGCTCTCCTTCACCCGCCCAGCAGCTTCACGGATGTCCTCCTCCCGGTTCACGTCCAGCTGGAGCACCGTCAGCCTGCCCGGGTGTTGACCGACCAGGCCCCTTAGCTCGGCCGCTCCGTCCGGGTTTCGGCATGTCGCTATAACGCCAGCGGGGGTTTTACTTTTCAAGATATGTTTGCAAAATTCAAGCCCCAGTCCTCTACTGGCCCCTTGAATGAGTGCGATGGGGACAGCCATGACAGTTAAATGACATAACTGGGAGTGAATGGAGACAAATAGTATGTGCTGCTTTCATTTTCTACCAGAAACGTGGGAATTCCAGCATTTCCGAAACAAAACAGTATAAGAACATCCCCTGCAAATGATTTTTGGTGAGCCTGTAAGTGATTAATTCCTATTTTCACCAGAGAATTACCTAAAATGTCTTTCAAAACCAAATTTTTTTACTCTAAATTGAAGAAAGGGAAGCTAATAAGAGTACCTGAATGCAGCATGTTTCACAACAATACGCCCTCTGTAGGTCACTTTTAAAGGCACTTACACAACTATGCACCAGCACGTGTCTGCTGTGGTGCATGATAGTGCACGGCCAGATGTGGAGCTGTAGAGCTGCAATTAACAAGGACAGTGAATAGGATTAAAATGATCTGACTAATAAGAGATATTAGGTAAGATATTAATATGCTCATTTCGCTCTGCACATCCTGAAACTGCCTCATTTATTTTGGCATTGTAAGTATACTGAAAGATTGGCAAGAAGTTTCTAAGTTTATTAATGACAAATTTATGGCTGATTTTGTAGTATTGTATAAACACGTATGCTACTGTTTGGGATTTTAAGTTACAATAGAAAGAATTGCCGTAACACCAGAAGGAACAATATATGTGTTATATTCAACACAAACAATATGAAGCAGCAGCAATATTTGATAATCTTTCTCAATCAATCAATCAATCAGTCAATCAGTCAAACTTTATTTATATAGAACCTTTCAAAGAAATCAAATGCTTTTCAAAGTGCTTTATAAGCAACTGACAAAACGAGGGATATTAAAATAGATTTAATAGAATAGAATAGAATAATGCACACCAAAATAATTAAAAAGCAATAGAGTTAATTGAATAGGACAACAATAAAAGATGGATAGTTAAGATAATAAAAGATTAATAATAAAAGGTAATACAAGCAATAAAAATAACAATAAAAAAACAAAATTATTAAATACACAAAATGAATAGATTATAATAAAACAGCAACATGTTAATGAAATAAAATAAAAGAATAAAATAAATAATAATGATGATTATATATAAAACAGGTATATAATAATAAAACCATAAAGTTATAAAACACTACTAGCTAATCGTTTAGTAGATTTTCTTCATCTCTATCATCCAGTCCAGTAGGTGTCGCTAACTTAAAGCCAACCGCCAGTAAATCGGGGACAAAGCATGTCAGATAGTCTCTGGATTTATGTATAATGAGCTCAATAATAAATATGTATGTATAATAAATTAATAAATGCACAACAAACATTGTGAATTATATTTCCATAAAAATACTTACTGATATACTTATTATATTTACATAATAAATACGACTGAAATCACAGTCAAGTACAAGACCTGAAGAAGAACCTGGTTGCCTAGCGACCTGTGGCAGTGTAGCGTCTAGCAACAGCTATGGCGTCCAGCTAGGCGAGCTGCTAATACATGGATTATAAACAATAAAACAGCGTACAAATGCCACCAAAAAGAAAAGGACCTTTGCAGCAGGTCCAGAGAGAAGTGGACGAAATCAAAGGACAGGTTTGTTACAGCATCGCGCCAGTTTACGTGTTAATCGCGGTGATGTATAGACTCCACTTCGGCTGAGAAAGCAGTTACTTATGGCATTGCATGAAACTTGCTGACAGACCCATGAGATAAGTCATTGCGGCCGTATCAGTAAACAATCACTTTCCAGACAAACTAAGTGATCCTAAGGCTTGAACATTAGCAGCTCCGTAACTTGTTTGTCCAAGCTTTTTACAGTTGTGTCCTCTGTTAGCATAACCGTCCATAAATAGCTGAAGATGAATCACAGCGTTTGCTGTCAAGTCGTCCTGAGACACTTTTCAGCAAATACACTGAGCAGTAACTGTTAATGTTATTTACTACAATGGAGTTTCACTTTTTCCATTCGGTCAGCTTGCTATTCCCATAAGTTTCTTTCAGTGAACAGTGAGAACAAAGGTAAAAGTGGAGAGTTTCCTAAAAGTAACTCCTTGGTGGATAAAATGCGTGCCGAATTTTCTGGAATACACTAACAGAAATATCCTCAATTGCAAGGTAAAGAAGCAGAGAGGCATTAAAAGGACATATTTTAAACGAAGGTTGGCCTGCTGATAGTAGGCTATGTTCAGTCAATGTACAGATGGCAATTTATGGGCTGTGCAGTTCAACATCAACTGTTCATTGGTGTCAACAACACTCTTGTATTCACTTTTGTTTCCTCTCTGTGTTCTTCTAACCCAGGTGGAGAGTCTGTTAAAAGATGTGCAGAGAAAGGTTGAATCCACTGAAGAGGCATTTCGGAGGTAAACAACTCTGACAGAGCTACTCCAGTCCTGTTAAGACTAGGACGTCACCCGGGCTAGCATCAAAACTATTTATTAGGACACAGCTGTTGACCCTTTTCCCATTTTTTCATCCTGTTACAATATGATTTTCTGTAGATTTTTTTAATTGTCTGTTCCATGTGATGCTTTGAGGAGTGATGTGAGTCTAAATGTGTCCAATTCTGAACAGATGTCAAGAACTGCAGATTTCAGCAGAGAAGACACTAAAGACACTGAAGAAACTGACCAAGGTTAGAGCCATACTGTCAATTAACATGTGAATTAAGCTGAAATCTTAGTATTTGTAACAAGTGGAATTGTGCAATTATTCGTTTTTATTTCTAGATGATCAAACTTACAAACAACAATGCTGTTGCTTGAGCTATACATGGTTTCTTGACAAAGACCAGTGTTTTGTGTACTGAACCAATATCTTTCTGAGTAGTTTGTGTACAATTTCTATCCAAATCTATATATTCATGTTTTCTGGATGGGAAAGTCTCTTAGGCAGCACTTCAGTCATCTTAAAGTGGCGAAACTAACGTCATAATTTGTCTGTTTGATTTGCTGTTAGGCTGATGAGCTGGCTCCAGTGGGAAACTATGATCAGAGGAAACTAGAAGAGGAGAGACGACTGCAGAACATCTTGGAGAGTTTGAACACACTCTCTCTGGAGCTTTCACCACCAGGACCCAGTACTGCAGCAGGGTCAGCAACCTATATGTCTCCTACAAAGGCAAAAAATAATGAGAGGATCATTCAGGAGCGCTTTATTATGTACATCTCACAATACTCTCTCTTTGGTCTGGAACTGTATACTCTACAGCTTAGCTTTTGCTGAATCAAATTTACATTTGTCCCTTGTAAAGGAGTTACCCCAGACATATCAAATTAAAAATATTAATTGAAATGAGTCTAATCTCACATCCAGCATGTGAACCTTGCTGCACAACATTTGTTAGACTGTAGGAGAACAAGAAAAACATGGAAATGTTAACATATCTTTTCACGTTATCATGTTTTGATCCACAGGGATGCTTCAAAGGAAGATAGTGAGGATAACAATGATGACAGTGACGAGGATGATGATGACGACGATGATGATGATGATGATGATGATGATGATGATGACGACGACGACGCTGACCACGAAGATGAGAAGCAAGCTCTGAAACCGCCCTCTCAGTCAGACCCTCGCATCTACACAGCCCTCAGTGACTTCAGAGGAGAACAGGAAGGAGATCTGTCTGTTCAGGTGAAGTTTCAGCCTATGTTATGAACATTCTAGCTGTTTCCCCTTCTCAACCACTTCCACTCTCGTCATGCAGATTACTTGCATTTTTCACGATTGCACAATAGTATAACTGTGTAATAATTTACACTATCAGGACAACTATATTCAGTTTTAAACCCTCTACTTGATCTCAGGCTCTGTACGTTAGCTTTAATTAAATGCTGCTTATCTGTAAATACAGATGTCTAATAAGAGTCTCAACAGGAAACAGAGGTAGATAAACAGGAGTGAAAAAAATACTTTAAGTATGTTGATGTGACCTAAAAAGAAAGAAGTTTTTTTTTGCATCTCAATAGTTTTATTACATTTATTTAAAACAGAAGAGGGCGCTCTCAGCCCCCAAATCATGGTTTCCACAGTCTTGACAAGCTTGAAAACTACACACTTCTTTCATTTTAGGCAGAGACTGGTCTGCTTGTTAGTAATACACAAATAATGTGAAGTTGCACTGTTATGAGTTGTATGTTTCCCTACTGTTTCAGAGGGGGGAGGTATTGAGGATTATCAGGAAGACAGCAGATGGATGGTGGCTGGCTCAGGACACTAAAGGCAACAGAGGAGTTGTTCCAAAAACCTACCTGAAGGTACACAACCAGCTGAACATCTGGATCACAGTCAAGTGTCCAACAGTTGACTATTAGCATTAATTTGAACAGCTGAGGAGCTTTAGTACGACATGAAAATACAATTTACTCTGGTGTATATTGATGATTCCATACATAACAAGACATGTATACATATTGATCTCTACCCTATTTCACACAGATTTAAGTTTTTGCAACATGTTTATATGTTCTTTACTTTTTATTTGTGCAAATTATGCCAAAATACACAATAAATAGTGTTTTTAAAATCATAGCCCCACAAAAGTAAATCTATATTCTACCACAAACTTTCCAGTGTTGTTGTAATACTGTGTTAGTCCCTGTAGTTTGTCAAACTGATGATCAAACATGTTTCAGATCGGCTCTAGTGTCAGTGATGAAGATAATGATGAAGATGAGGATGATGATGATGACAAAAATGAGGAGGAGTCAGAGGAAGATGATGAAGAACTGACTGAGTAAGAGAAACAGAGACTCTATAGTACATTTTAAATGAAAGTTTAATGGCTGTACTGTGTATTACTTTCTTTTAGAGGTTCTTGGATCCGTGTTGCTCCTCAAATTTAAGTGTTTGCACAAAAGGACCTTGTCAGTGGTTTTTGGTACTAAAGTGGAACAAGAGATCAATTGCTTTTTGGTTTGACTCAAATAATGATAATAACTCCATGTTGTTGTTCTCCGTTCTTTGACAGTGGTGCTGCACATTCCAACTGGTCGACTGTCAGAAAGGCTCTGACTGAGGTAAAACTCTACAAACTCTACTGCTAGTGCGACAGATGTTAAATCCATAATTGTGAGTTGTATATACAATGTATTCATGGTTTTCATGGTGTGTGTTTGCGTATGTGTGTGTGACAGATCGATGCAACAGATGTGCTCTCTGCCATGGGGGCTATACCTTCAGGATTCAGACCATCAACTCTCAATAAACTGCTGGTGGAGGAAGGTCATTCATTATGCGCTCTCTTATGAACACACACACACACATACACACTAGTATACCTAACTTACTGACTGTAACTAACTGTCTGGCAGTTGCTGATTACAGCTGAACTCCATCACTCTTCTGTTAGGACACACTGCAGATAAATTAAGTATTTACTGGAAAAAATACAGCTAAAACACATGATAGCTTAAAAAACAAACAGTTTTTTTGTAATGTACATGGGTTTGACAAAATGAGGAGACTTTACACTATAATCCAATGCAATGCTTAACACACAACCCATGCCACAAACACTGCCTTTATGAGGATTTTACATTTTTCAACTTGTGTCAAAGAAGTTTAACTCCATGGTAATTTTTATTAGATTGTTTTATATTATAAGGTTTTACTGGTATTTTCTGTGTTGCATTTCATCAGTCATGTTTGTGATGTACTGTATGCTGTTCTTCCTTCACTAGAAGTAATTAAAAACCACATTTCTACTACTACTTCCAGAAACAGACTTGGGTTTTATTTGACTAATAAATACTGTATGATTTGCAGGGCAAAACAGTAACCGTTTATGTCTTTTTCTAGGTGTGACATACAGAGGAAGTCATTATATTCAGCCTGAGCTTAGCCAATCACAGCTCTCCTTTAGTGACCTCTTCCTGGACCCAGATACTGGCAGGGTGAGATAGTCCCTCTGGGCATGTTGTGTTTTTAAGATTTCTCACGCTGCTAAGCATCCAATCATGAACATGCTCTATTGAACAGTTGACAAAAACAGTTATTTAGTCTCCTGTCCTCTCTTGTCGTGTAGGTGCGTGCTCGGCAGGTCAGGACTTGTGTTTGTTTCACTCTGTGGAGCTGCAGGATGATTCCTACTCCTGGAGTTGGCGTTCAGGTCCTCAGCAGACACATCCGCGTCTGTGCCTTTGATGGGACTCAGGTGGGGTATTTCTGTTGTATGTACAGCTTTTGGCCACACTGTACAAATCTACTGTACCCAAATCTCTGCAGTGTGAGAACAATTTAGGAAATACTGTTTGATTTAGCTTATTCAACTGTCACATGCCATATCCCAGTGAAAGTATGAAATTGAAACAGATTGTGTGTTTCAGGTGTTGAGTAACATCCACACAGTGAGGGCGACCTACAACTCCAAGAGCCCCAAGACCTGGAGCTTCTCTCCAAGGGTATGAGAAGACCCCAGCTGTTATATTTACAACATTATGAACATTGAACATTGAATTGATGGTTTTTCTTAGCCACAACGCTAAAATTCTCCAGAACTGGCACCTTAAACGCTCAACACAAAGCCACACCATTTAACTTACTGTTGTACTTAAAGCTGAACCTAAATCTGAAATCCAGTGTTTGTGTTTGTCCCAGGTGACAGGTATCCTACCCGCCCTCCTAGATGGAGACTGTTTCCTACGTTGCAACTCTGCGTCTCCTGACCTCGGTATCCTCTTTGAACTGGGAGTCACCTTTATACGCAATGTAAGGACAAACATAAACACACTGAACATTGACTAATAAAGTTTTTGGGAAGCAACCGTGTCTGATCTTCTGTGTGTGTGTGTGTGTTTCAGTCTACAGGTGAGAGAGGAGACCTGAGCTGTGGCTGGGCTTTTCTCAAACTGACAGATGACACCGGAAATCCACTCCCTAACAGGTACTATACACACACAGACATACAGGCATGTGTATCTGACATGTATATAACAAAAACACATGCTTCTATATTCTGTATGTACATATTCTGTTTCCATACAAGGATCATTAATGGTCATCATTTTTTGAACTACCCTTCCTTGAGTATGTAAGCAGGTTTTATTTTCATAGTCATCCATTCTATTCTTCATTGATGTCCATGGAAAAAAAGATGGAGCAATGTTTATAAAATAAGAATCAATTTTAAAAAAGCCTGCACTTAATATTTAAACATCTAATCTAATATAATCTAATCTGTGTGTAGGACCTATGAGCTGCAAGTGAACGGTGGCACTCCCTATGAGAAGGACGTAGCGGTGGAGGCTTCAGTCACCAGAGGATGTAAGAACACACAGCAGAAATTAAATAACTCAATCCTCTTGAGAGTTAGTTTTTCTAGGTTTTGTTTACATGAGATGATGCAATAAATGGCTTCCTCATTTTGTAGATTTGAAACATTGGTGTCCTAGATCATAATCACTTGTCTTTCTCCTCTCCTCTCCTCTCCTCTCAGCTCCAGGTGGTGTTTTCCAGCAGATGCTTCAGTCCAGGCGGCAACCCAAACTGATTGTAAAGTTGAAGTCAACCAACAGTCGGACCAGAACTCAGCTCAGGTGTGAGGATTAGCAAGAAATAAATGACACACGCCCTGTGGATTATGTGATCTACTTCTCTGTCAATAAATTACCAGTTTTTTTTTAACACATCAGCGGCTCACCTCAACCACCTGCATGTGTGAGCATGCAGGTGTTACTGACTAATAAGGTTTTCACAATACCAGAATTTTAAACTTCAATATAATACTAGCATTAAAAAAAACGTCACTTGATACCTCTTTCGATACCACAGCAAAAAAAAAAAAATAGTCGTAGGCACACAAAATAGATTATTTTTTCCTTTTTTTAATTAAAGTTTTTAAACTTTAGCTTGCTAGATCAACCATGTGACTAGTGGGTCTAGCAAGCTGATTTCACATGTATAATTACCGGAGATCGTATCGCTTTTTTAATACGTGGTATTGAAAAAGTATCAATACTTTTGACAACCTTACTGACTAGTGTGTGTTTCCTTTTAGTCTGCTTCCAGACACTCTGCTGCACAGTCTGAGCTGCGTCCACCTGCTCGCTCTACACAGACAGCTGCTAGCTGACACACTACTGATGGACAGGCCTACCATGCAGAATGCAGGTAACACACATCCTCTATGCCTCTTATCCAAACTGCAAATTTTCACACTTCAAAGAAAGAACATCTCTCTCTCTCTCTGTCTCATTCAGATCTTATATGCAGTCCTGTCCTCTCTACCTTCCCTGTGCTGTTGGACCAACCAGACCTGCTGGACGCTCTCAGGGTCAGTGGGTAGCGCAGCATGGTTGAACTTATTCCTAGTTGTCTTTTAAATATGATCAATCGCAAGATGATTATATTTTTGTTATATTTCCGTAATTTATTGCTATACCAGCATATGATAACCAGTACATTTTGACCAGTATGGATTTTACTGTTGATTTTTATTTTTTTTTGTGCTGATATTCTAAACTCTCTTAACATTTCGTATTCAGCATTACTGATACCAAAAATTACCCTGTACCCTGAATCCTGTTCTTAGCCAAACTGTGAAGCCACAACATTTAGACCAAAAGGCACAAAACAGCAACAGAAATTGAGAGTAATGAAGTTCTTCAAGCACTCAATAATCGTTCAGTTGCACTGATATTACTTTGTGTTTTCTTTCAGAGTGCCTGGCTGTATGCTGAGACCCACATGAGCAGAGCACAGAAGGTAAGACAGTGTGTGTGTGTGTGTGTGTGTGTGTCTGCAGCACAAACCTGCAGAGGGTGCTGTCAGTATGAGTAACCTTGTGGCTTCTCAGTATGAGTAACCTTGTGGCTTTTCTCTTCCACGAGGTTTGCGTTAATTTTGTGAAACGTATCAATGTCTGTGTTTGCAGAGAGACTTGTCCTATCTGAAACAGGAGTTTGTTAAAGTCTACATGTCGTCGGTCTATTTCCTCCTCCACTCACCCTCGCTGCCTCGCCATCGCTGGGCGGACCCGCCCTCAGAGGAGCAGCGTGCCAGAGTCATCTTCTCTCTCCTGGATGCTCTCAAAAACTTCCAGCACACCAACGGGCAATCAGGAGGCCCAGAGGTCTTTGTTGACTCTATGCATCAGCATCTGGCCTTTGATGTCACAGAGTTGACCTTTGACCTCCTCCATGTGGCACGGTAACATCACATAACTCAGAGGAACGGTACAATCTGATTGAAGTTGTTTACAATATTATTATTAGATATTTTATCATCAAAATTGTAGATAAAAAAAGAAAATGTAACTATGCTAGACAGCTATTTGGTTTATTAAAAATAGTAAAACCCTTAAATGTGCCATAAATAAATTGTGAAACTTTTTTAAAATTTGTAAAATGAAAGCAGGTGATATTCTATATTTTTATAATTGTCAATAAATCCGATGAAACGACCAAAACCTACAATGTGTCCATTTCTCTGTACTTTCTGACTCCCCCCTGTGGCACGCAGTCTCAAGCCTTTTGACTCATACAGAAGAGGACTTTTTTTTTTTTTTTAAAGCATTCATGAATGAATAGTTTTTTAAAAGGACAAATAATTTCCTACAACTGGGAGCCACTAAAGTTTATAGCAAACATCACTCAAACTTGAGTAAATAGTCTATTTGTTATGGATTATTTCCAACTGCAGATTTAATGCTCTAGTGAGCATCTCTGGCAGCGGGACGGTGTTTGTGGTATCGATTCAAGATAAATACAATGCCCTTGTTTGTGATAATGATGGAACATGCAAACAAGTGCAACAGTGTGGCTCATTGATGTATTTTGGACAACAATGATGGTCTATGCCACAGAGGAATAAGTTATATCAGAGTTTGCATACACAGGCAATACTTATAAGTAGGATCCATTCATTGTTGTTTTCTGGCTTTTCATCAGATTTGTTGACAATACAACAGAATATCACCAGACTCAGACTCTTTGCCTCTACTCTGCATTGTGACAGGAAATAAAGTGGTCTTACTGTAGTTCTGAGAAATACTAGAACATACAGTAAGAAATCTTTGTGTACTTTGTGGTTACATAAGGCAATGATTATGGCTAAAGATCCTGAATAGGTGTGAAACAAAAGGTTGAGCAAACTTGGACAATGGTAACATTATCAACAAAGATCTCTTTTTAATGCAATCATTGAGTGATGTGTTTAGGTAAATAACATGTTGAAGGAAGAGAGGAACACTTTTCACTGAGACCAAAACAGATTTCTATGATAACAGAACCAATAATGACATTACAAACATATTTGATACTGGTATTTATTGCCAAATGTTGTTCTATTTTGTAATAAACATTCTGTCAAAATCACTTTATGATTTATTACAGACTTGTTTTCATGTACCAGGTTATTTTTTCTCTGACGGGTCACTGAGCTGCTCCATTCATCTCCACCCATTAGTTCAACATCAGTCATGTATGTGTCTTTGTGTGTATGTGTGTGTGTGTATATGGTGTAGAGTTTCAGGGTACTGGAGGAGTGTTCATAGTTAATAATTAGTCTCCTGTCGTCTTTTTATAGCCTGGTATAAAAGAACAGGAGCGGTGAGAGGTTCAATCAGTCAGGGCGCTGACTTGTTCAGGTTATCAATCAGTTGTGGTTTCACATCTAAAGTAAAATATGTTATTAGGATGAATCATAGCAATGATACATCAGTTCAATATATAATAACAATTGTGGTAATGTTGTAACTGTTAATATGTATGTTCATGGAAATTAGAATCAAAACAGCCAAACTTTTTTGGAAGTGATGCAGGTTATTTTATCCTTCATGACCCAGACAAAACAGGTGTTATTTATCTTTTTCTTAATAATTTTAAAAAATCAGTATTTGAATTGACAGATTATGTATATATAGATATAAAGATGGCAAGAAATGTTGCTTAAAAGCCAACAAACATTTCCCTTAATACAGTCTGACACCTGAGTGCAGAACACTGAGTCACACCCATTTACTGTACAAGTGATGTGGACCCACTTCACGCATTCACATCCCTTCAGCTGTCAACATCACAAGCCAAAACTAACACATTTATACGCCCCTAATAAATCCTTCATATCGCAGATCCAGAAGTTCAGTCACCTGCCTTAAAAAGGGTTTAAGTGTGTACACTTGTAACTTTGAGCCTTTCTCTGGTGCAGTGTTTGCTGATGAATAATATCGCACATCCTGTATTTCCACATTCCAGCGCTGTTACCGTGGTGATGCTGCCCATGGTGACCAGAGAGCGTTGTTTAGTGTTGAGCTGAAAAAACCTGAGTTATCATCAGGGGCTCATAGTAATAGAATATCTGAAAGCAGCAACGGACAAAGGAAAAAAAAAAACTTGAGCAACTTTGAAGTTGCTTGTAGAGTTTACTTCACTATCATTGCTTTAATGACATCATAGCAATATCATGTTGACACAGAACCGTGGCACAGGTTTGTTTGTTGCCTGTTGCTTAAAGCATTGTCCGGCCATATTGCTCAAGAAGTTGCCCAAAATAATTTCCTCATTTCTTCTCACTGCTGGTCTGCTACAAAACAGTTTTGTCTGAGAAACGTTAACACCTGAATTCTGTGATTATCATTTAATATTGAATGATCGATCGATGATTTAAAATTGAAATGATCAAGAGGAACAAGTGTGAATTCTGAAATAATTATGTCAATGAATATAGACTAAAGCGGATATTTAAAAAAAACCACTCTGACTGTCACATAGTGCTACATGAACATGTTAAAAAGGTGCAGATAATGTTGCTGATCAAAGGCAATGAATGATGGACACACCAGAATGCCATCAGTGCATTTCCATACGATGAAAAACATGTGGCTTGGCTGCTCTCCAGTCAACAGTATACACAGTCTACACTCACGCTATCAGCCAGTGTTAAACACGCACAGTTACATAAAGGATAAACATATACACCATTAAAAATGGAATAAACCAGTATTAATTGACTTTATTTGGTTAACTTTATCAATCCATTTGAAGGAGGAGGATCGTACACAGACTTGCTCTTTTCTTTATTCAGCATTATGCTGAATCAAAGCCTTTATGTTCATCAATCAGTGAATCAGTCAAACTTTATTTGTATAACCCTTGTTTTATGGGTTGGTGCAAATCAAAGTGCATTACAGTGTTTATTCTCATAAATGGAAAGTAACTTGCAAGAAAACAATCATACTCAAATAAAAGTTTTTTTTGTTTTTATTGAGTCACATTCCACAATTGTGATTGACTAACTGTTGATTAGCTAATTGAATATCATTTCAGCATTAGTACTTTGCTGTAATTTGCTAAGTTATTCCTCTTAACTGTTAAAAAAGCTTAATGTTTTCATTAGTTGAGTGGAAGACGTCTCCATATTGCAGTTCCAGCAGGCGTGGACAGATGAATGAGAATAAATGATAACTTAATGCCACTTTAAGATAAGAAGAAAAACTTGATATTTGCAGCCGCACAACATAAATTACATCAATAGGTAGTACCTGGCTTAATTATGCAGGTGAAGACAGTGTAGTGACTCAGAGGAAAAATTTGGCGACTCCTTTGCAAATCTCCGAATGGACCATTATTGTACGTAGTGGAATGATACTCAACCTCAGACTCAAACACGTACACAGATACAGAAAACCTCATTGCACATATTTCTGCTATTATCACCTGGGAATGTCGAGACATTCTCACCTAGTTCTCTTTGTGTCCCAGGACAATTATGTCTGAGGAGGAGGATGAGGAGGAGGGGGAGGAGGAGGAGGAGGAAGAAGGGGAGCAAGAACAGATCAGGACCAGTTGAGCAGGAAAGGAGGAGTTTCCAAGCAGTAGGCTGGAGCTGGGAAGATGATCCAGGAAGCTGAGAGGTGTCTTTTTCTCCTTGGTTGAATAAGTAAATATACTTTATTAACAAGATGCATAATGGGAGGAAAACAATTACTGTACAGTGTGAAAATATGACATACATATTCAAATTAATGAACAAATTATACTGGATATTCATAAAAAGGATGCTCGTCTTTAACATCAAAAAATAAAAGAAAGAAAAAATACAGTAAACAGTGGTGGCACATCTGGAAAGCGCCTTAACACATCATAAAAAGAGTTTCTTTTGAAATGTACCATACAATAGCAAATACACTGTATCTGTTAAGATGTAGGTCCCAGTTCATCATCTCCACTGTAAAATAGTGATGAGTGCAGCACCAACTATGATGACTGGATGTGCCAACTTTTCTAAATACTATTATATAATTCCAACTAAAAACTCACTAGTTACTTTTCGATGCATCTTACAACATGTTTAAGAGTGCCTTTTGCTCTATAAACCTCTCTCTGATTGCTACTACTGTAGATTACTTCCCCCCCAAAGTTCTGTTTTTCCCGTCAGTTAGAGGCAAGACTCATATAGAGTTGCTATGATGAGCTTGTCAGCAAACAGCTGCCTGTTTACCTGATGAATGTAAGTCTAATACCAACTTCTGAGCAATTTTGAACTTGCATAGAAATCCACGGCACCCAGGCTGAATTAGCATCTACTCGCGTCTTTCTGTTGGTCGTATATGCAATCGCACCACCTCTAAAATTCACTTGTGTTATTTTTGAACAGACAGTAAATTTTTGGGCTGTAAAATCAAAACAATGAGCTGAAAGATGCTAAAACGCTCTGTAGAGCAGTGGGAAACTGGAGAGTTGGTGATAATTCCCTGTTGGTTCATCAGTACAAGCATCAGTATTTTATCACTACATGTCATTTAATACATTGTTGATACAAAATATTTATCAGTGCAGCTTTAATGACACAGAATTATGGAAAACTTGCTGGCCTCTTGACTGAATCTACATCTGTCAATCAATGCATTGTCCGTTTGTTACACTTCAACTTCAGTTAGATGTGAATTTTTCAGTCTTTGTGTTCTTTTGTTTGTTTGCCATTCTCCTGGGAGGTCAGAGGTCAGATCCCCTGCAGCTAACAGGCTTCAGCAGAGCAGAGAGCAGAACCTGCATCCTCAGGTTGAAGGGGAGTTTGTCTGCTGCTATGCTTACCTAGAAATCAGAGTCACAGTGTGGTTTAGTGCTGAAATGTTTTAATGTTTTCTTTTTTGCGGCTGATAAAAAGAATGTTTGGTTTCGTCATTCAGGATAAAAAATCACAAAGCATTCTTTATCACTGTTTGTGTGTGTGTGTGTGTGTGTGTGTGTGTGTGTATTATGGTGTGTAACTACACATGACACTGACAAATAGCCATTGTATTTTGACAGAGCTGGCAAGGGTTCCCATGGAAGTGGTTTGTGTGTGTGTGTGTGTGTGTGTGCGTGCAAGTGGAGTGGTCATGGCCTGTAACTAGATCCATAACAGAGAAGCTTGTCCACACCGTGTGTGTGTGTGTGTGTGTGTGTGTGTGTGTGTGTGTGTGTGTGTGTCTGTGTGTGTGGTTAAGACTAGTTTTACATTTCAATTTTTGAGATAAAATAAATCATTTGACATCCCCCGGGTGAATTTACAAGCTTTTAAAGGAAATTGCAGATTCATTGTTTTAGAACATGAACTTTAGTTTGTCACATGATTATCAAATCATATTATCATATATTATATATTATTGATTACTTCTACCTAAATAATATAAATCAACATTCACATACTTAAAGATATAAATGTATATGTTGGCATTTTAAAAACCTCTTTTAATGTGAGCTGAAGGACATGCAGGAAGTTGTAATTTCAATCATATGAGAAAATGAGGTCCATAGATTCAATACATCTCATTAAAAATCGGCTAGTTTAGTTGGAGTGAACTTTCAAAGCAAGACATAAAATAATTTGGAAGATTTCCTTCTCTGAATTGTATCATGTATATAAAGGTAAATATTTGGTAAATATTAATATAATACATTTGAAAAGGTTGAGTTTCTGAAATAAGGGAGCAGATTGGATCCAAAGATTTGAACAGATTATAATGAAAAACAAGAAGGGTTGCAGAAAATGTACACGTCCATACTAAATTGCATGGGATGAAGTTTTGAATTTAAAGCTGCTCCAATCAGTATTTTTATATTTACAACAGAACAAATGGCTGTGTGTGATGTAAAAGGGTTAATGATGAACCCACAGAGAATTATTACTTTGCATTTCCTTTCTCTGCAGAGCTTTCTCGCATCGTTTAACTTGCGTTTTTTGTTTTACAGCTAGCAACTTTACTGTTTTGATTCAATGCTCTCACCAGAATTGTTTGCAATCACAGCAGGGAGCTGTTTTCAGCAAAAGACCTCTAAAAACCCACCATACACTACCTGCCCAGCATACTGCAGACAGACAAAGTTAGTTGTTTAAAATAGTGGAGCATTTAGCAGCAAAGGATCCAGATATTTCCCTCAGGAGTTGGTGGAAACTAAACCAGAGCTAAAAGGAGAGTGTCACATCCGTTAGATGGGCACAAACACAACTCCAAATGAAGGATAATGTCTCTGTCCATGTCTGCTCAATGTTTAAATAAGCTAACATGTTTGCCATATCAACTTTTAAATCACCTTATTAAGTTAAGTTAAGATAAAAAATAGTACAGGATTAATGATATTATGTTTGACATTTACATATATATTTTTAAAATTGATCTCAGGTTGTAGTTTAGTTCATTTTAGTTTAGCATGAAGCTACAGAAGCTTTGATAGGTGATGTTGTAGGAATATAATGATGCCTTGTGTATTTATGCTTCAGAACTGGTAAGATGAGTGATGATTTGTGGTGATTACCTCATTTAAGACATATGAATACTGTATCATGAGACTAAATCACATTTAAAAAGCTGGTTATCCTTCCAAATAAAATAACTTCACCTCTGAACCAACCTCTGACACTCCCATTAAACCTCAGTTGCGGCTACCAAAATGACATCATGTCCTGCTTCCACTTCTTAAAGGGGACCTATTTTGCTTTTCTTTATTTTCAGTCATATATATAATGTCACAATGTCAGATGTTCATATTAAATGTACAGGGTGCATCACTAACTCCATTTAGACTCTGTGGTGTCACTGACCTTTTAGCCTTGTACTAACAGAGGAGGCTTTCCAAACACACTTCAGTCACCTTAGCAGAGGCTAATAGTCGTACAGGTTGACTCAGGGTGTGTCTGCATCTGCAGAACAAAGCAAGTCTCTGTCTCTGAAAGAGGCATCCCCTATTTGGACAACATGAAAGCTGCACAATGATAAAAATAAAAGGCAGTTAGCAAAGTGCGTCATTAACACAAATCGCAAGACACATTTCACAAGAGGCCAGCCCTCTTTTGCTATAAAAAATATCCATTATAGTGCGGTTAGTTTGAGATGTTGTGAACCGAAACACACACACTCTTTACCTTTACGATTATGTGCAATCTGAGCCTGTAGCTATATTGTTCCCAGTAATCTCTAAGTTGTGACCACAACCTGAAAAAACTTAATCAAAAGCTCTAAAGCAAGTTGTTATGTGTAAGGTTAGTATGAGGCACTGAAATCTGAAAGCTGTGAAAACACAGTAGTGAACTGACATATAATAAGTGAAATGAAAACATGTTTGTCTTCAGTAAATTCAGTCCGTGCTGTGGCCCTGAATGTCAACCTGTTCACCTACAGAAATAAATGCCTAAAATTTGTTTTATCGGGTAATAAGGGAACAAGATGTGAAGTTAGGGAATACGAAGGTAACAATCTGGGAATCCACATCTCCAAAGATCCAAGGACCTCAGAGTACCAGTAGGATTCTGAGGTCTTCGGGGGTGATGATGTTGTATGACCATTACTGAGCAATAAAGTTGGAAGTTGGGGGGATGTTGGAGAAATGAGTTCTGTAGCACTTTATAAATCTGAGTACAACAAGTAGAAACGCATTTTTATGACGAGGTTTCTACAGTTAATCCAGCTGAACTGCTAACAGGTGTCCATTGATGGCTACGGCGGAAGAGGATCAATTTTATGTCCTGTTTCTGTACAGTATCACTGTCATGAACTTCTAGTTGTGCTGCTCAGTGGTTCCTCTACCTTGCAACATTAGCATAGGTACCCGTTATTTAACAAATACCTACAATATACGTTCTTTGTAAGTTCCCAGATTGTTACATCCTTATTTCCTAACTTCACTTCATGTACATGTAAACTGTTAGTACAAAAAAATTACACTGTGAAATTGCGAATAACTGTACCGTACGCTGCTTGCCGTAATCTAAAATGTTACCTTTTATTGTTAAGAAAAGCTTCAGTGGTTCAGTCCATAGTCAGGTCATGAAAATCTTTATTTCCTGTTTATAACACTCAGTGTAAAGTCTTCCTTCCAGTCTTCTCTACTGACTTGACTTGTGTAGTTAGCATGAACAGTAATAGTGACACTCAAATGTCATACACAGAAAATTTCAAGGGAAAAGGTAGGTAAGGACACCACAGTGTGACAAGATAGCTCCCTAAGCCCCCTCAAAGAATAACAAGAGGCCTCTCTGTAGAGCACAGTAGATTAAAGACAAAGTTGAATTAATGATAAACGATACAACTACATATTTGATTTATTCTGCTTTCACATCAGTCTGACTGACAGGTGATCTCAAGGCAGCGCAAAGCAGAAACAACACAGTGATGAGCGTTTAGCAGCAGAGATAAAGAATTCAAACATGCTTGTTATTTATTTTGTGACAACGCAGCAGGCTAGTTGAACTGAGACAAAGATAAAAAAGACTGAAAGAACTTCATCCGGCACAATAGGTTTTGTATACTGTGCAGAGTTTTAATCCCTCAACATGGAAACCATCATGATGTATTTGACAGTCAGACTGGGTGACACACTCAGAGACAAAAGCACAATCAGACTAATTTTATTGAAGCTTAACACACGTACTCTGACTCATAGCTGACTGACATTTGTCATCTCGGACAAACAACAAACAAAATGTGATATTGGTTACATGTTAAAAGGCAGCAATATACAGCGGACTAGTCATCCTTTTGTGAAGGTTCAGACCAGGTTTAGGAGACTTTGAGTAGTTCATTTACTTTCCCACTAACTAAAAGAGTAAAATCGCATTACAAAGTTAAAGTTTATTAAAAGGAAACTAAATTACCATCTAACCAACCAAAACAAGTACACATGCCAAAAATAAACTGGACTTTTTAAAAATAAACGTCAACTTCTATATATTTGTCTCCAGTTGGACACTGACAAAACCCCCCCTCTCTTATTCAGATGACATAGGCCTCTTCAATGCATCTGACACGTTATGTTTTTTAGGGCCTGAGCCCAAAGGGCGAAGACCCTATTGTTTTTCGCGTGTTTCTTTCTTTCTTGTTACGCCACTTTAACTCTAAATTTGACCCCCTAAACATGCTCAAAAACTCACCAAATTTGGCACACACATCAGGTCTGGTGAAATATTTGATAAAATGTAAAAATTAACCCCCGAAGTGCCAAAATGTGCTTGAGAGTGCCACCTATGTATCTAAAATGGCCGCCATGGCCCGTAGGAATGTCGTAGAGAGATCGAACCAAAACTCGATTATTCGTCTCATCAAGCCCTACAAATCATATGCTGACACCCCTGACCTAAATCCAACAGGAAGTCTGCAATCTCAATTTCAAAATACAATTTTGTGCCAATTTTGGACCTTGAATAAACACTATCTCCTCCTAATGGTTAATGGTATCGGCTTCAAACTTTAATACATGACTTATCACACTGTGTTGAACAAAAGTTATTAAAAACTTTGTAATAACTCTAACGGTTTAGATCTAGTAAGCCCTGAAAGTTGGAGTGCGACATCACACCTTACAATGTAAACCAATGGGGAGGCAATCTCTGGGCATGGACTTTGTGCCAAACTGGGTCGTCTTACGTCTAAACTACAAGTCCGACCACTTTCAAACCTGTATCAATGGATTCGCAACGAAAATTCCTACAAAAAAATGTGATTTTTATGTAGGATTTGGCCCAAGTCATGGGATTTATGAGGATATTTCACAAGAAGATCACTCTGAAATCCTTCCTTCCAGCTGAGAGGGAGAGAGAGAATGGGGGGGGGGTGGGTAAAGTAAACATCTACTGCCTGTGACGGAAGCCCTTGAACTGTGCCATACTCCACTTACTTAGTGTTTCTACACATCTGACAGCAGTGTTCAATCCTTACTCTTTTTCAAGTAGTACTTGTGCTCCTAAATGAAAGAATTTAGGAGCAAGTTACATATAACTTTAGGAGCACACTGAAAAATGTTCAAGTAACAGTTTCTTAAAGAAAACAATTCATTACATACATATTTACAATTTATCACATACATATTTAAACTCTGTGTGTTCGTGTGTGTATATGTAAATCACAATTTGTGTTTTTAGGGGTGCTCAATTATGGCAAAAATCATAATCACAATTATCTTGTTCAATATTGGATCACAATTATTTAACACGATTACTTTTTGACTTTCATTTTTGCCAATTGCCAATGTTCATATATGCACATATTTTTTCCCACTTGGCTGAGGAGACTATTGCACATGCAATCATATATTGTACTAATGATCAAGAAAGACTATAGCCAATATGAGGGAAGAACTTTAATGCTGAGCTACTGAGCTCCAGTCTTCCTAAGTGACAGTAATTCTTAACCGAAAACTCAGAAGCCCATATGTACATTGAAATATTTATTGGTCCCTGTAATTGTTCCTCCTGTTCATACTTGCCCTGGAGTACTGCCAGACTGAAATGTAAGTGATGGGAGTCAAATATTCAGCCCCTGTTTTGTGAAAAAATGCAGTTAAATTCAACTTAGGCTAGAATGAAGGTTCAATAGCCTGAGTTAGACAAAATCAAGTGGGTACCCGTCACATTTACAACTTTTTCAATATGAAATTGCTAAAATAAAGAACTTCAAAACACAAGACAGAACAGATCTAAAATGATAAAAGAAAACCTATACAACACAAGTTACCCTTCCCCTATATTTTAGACACAGACTTTCAGAACTGTTTATTCATTTTCTGGTTGGTGGTGAGAAGCTGTGGTGCCTCACATGCTTTCCTGTAAACTTTGCGGGACTAGTTCTTGTCAAACAAGCTCTTATTTCCTCTGTGGTTTAGTTGGACAGGAAGTCAAACCTGACATACCCTCTGCAAAGCTCTGAGAGACTCAGACACAAAGAAGAAAAACTAGAGAAACAGAAGAAGCAAAGCAATAATCTTTATAAACATTATTACTGTATTTGTTTGAAGATTTCCTCTTTATCATTTTCCACCAAGAGAAGACTTATTGTATCTTTGATTTGTATAATCTGAATAAGTACAAATCTCTCTTGTCATTTTTCAGACTGCCAGGGTGTTGCATCCATTGATCTTACTTCTCTTATTACAGTCATGGGGAGGTAATTTCAATGAAACATGCTTGAGTAACACATGGATGTGTGTGAATGTGCTGGAAAGCAAAGAACATAATTCAGCTTCTGACAAACAAACAAACAAAAAAAAAAAAATCCTTTTTATGTAAACACAATGAATAAGATGACATTTAAAAAAATGACATGAATGTAATACTGACATCAAAACTAATATTAAATTATAAAAATGATCATTAATTTAACAAGAAAGGCTGGTTAGAGTCTACAGTTAAGCAGCTCTGTGAGGCTGCACTTCAAAACACCAAGTGAGGTTTCCAGTGTGAATTCAGTTGAAACAATTCATTACATACATATTTACAATTCATCAGATACATATTTAAACTCTTTGTGTGTGTGTGTGTGTGTATGTAAATCACAATTTATGTTGTTTTTAGGGGTGCTCAATTATGGCAAAAATCATAATCACAATTATTTTTGTTCAATATTGAGATCATGATTATTCAACATGATCACTTTTTGACTGTCATTTTTGCCAGTTGCTGATGTTGATATATGCACATATTTTTTCCACTTGGCTGAGGAGACTATTGCACATGCAATCATATATTGTCCTAATGATCAAGAAAGACTATAGCCAATATGAGGGAAGAACTTTAATGCTGAGCTACTGAACTCCAGTCTTCCTAAGTTCTTCCTTCATATATTGTCTTTCTTGATCATAGTATAATCTATGCTTGCATGCACAATAGCCTCCTCAGCCAGCTGGTAAAAATATGTGCATATATCGGCATCGGCAATCGGCCACAATGAGTTGGAAATATCGGCATATCGGATATCAGCAAAAATCTAATGTCGTGCATCCCAAGTTAAAAGTCTTTACATTACTAAAAGTAGACTTGATGAAAATTAGGAAATTAATTTGTTTTACACACAAACTCATCAAGGGTTTTCAATTTACTAATTGAAATTCAAGTGAATGGGCACAAAACTTGCATGATTTTTATGACACAGGTGTGAGCAAGGCAGCCATGTCTCACCCTGCAGAAAATTCTCATCCTCACACCATTGAGATTTGATGTTTCGCCATGACAGAGGAAGTTGCTATAACTTTATTGTAAATGCTCCAATCTGCACCAAACTTTACATGGTTGATAAGACTCCCACCCTTAACGCGTGTACATGACAATATTCCATCAGTGATGCAAACTGGCTGAATAGCGCCCCCTACGAAATTTCAGTAAAGCAGCCCCAACAGCGGGCAAAATAGTGGACAAAGGAAGTGATGTTTATCTCCTTCTTGCACTGTCTGAAAACAGCTCGGGTCTAAAGACATCTACATGCCCATCACAGAAGCCCTTCGATTGTGCTGCGGCCCAACGTGCGCAAGGGCGCGAAGGCCCATTCAACGCTGCTTGCAGCTTTAATTTATAATTTGCTTTCCCCTATTTATTAAAGACTTGTTTATTTTTAACCATTACTTAACTGGATTTTTTTATGTCATATTTTTTCTCTTTAACAGTACTTTGTTTCCCCTCCAAGGTGGTTGTAGACGACTTTCAAAAGTGCTCCTGCTTGTATTTATTTCTTCAGTCATACTTATCTATGTAAAATTGTACATTTTTAAAATCAAATATCCCTTTTAATTTAAAAATGATCACCTGCTGGGACACAGGGGATCTAAAGCTACTGTATCAGGTGGAAAAACTTATATACTGATCACGTTTTACTTAGAAATGTCAGGTGTAATCAATTATGAGTCAGCTACCAGAGTCACAGAAACAACCCGTCTCTCCTCTGTTCAAGGATCCACATCCCTCTCAGATACAGTTTGAGAGTAATTATTGTAATGAGAAAAGTTACAACTCAAGTCTGAACCTAGTGGATAACTTCCTCTCTGATGTGGAAAACTCCAGTGAGTCAGATGATAGATTAAATCCCAGCCACTCCCATCCTCTCTCTCTCTCTCTCTCTCTCTCTCTCTCTCTCTCTCTCTCTCTCTCTCTCTCTCTCTCTCTCTCTCTCTCTCTCTCTCTCTCTGTCTGTTTGCTCTCGTTTCACTGAAAACCACTTCATCTACATGTGTGTACCTGTTTCTATTTCCCATCCCACTCTTGTTGTTCTCAGCCCTCATTATTTCTTGCTCAACCAATCCCCATGCACATTAGGAAACCAAATGGACCTTCCCTCTGTCCATCCATTTATTTTAGCTGTTAAAAATTATGATTAACTTTGTGAGAATGCAGCTCAGTTAGTTCTTATACAAACACACGCACATACAGAAACACAGACACACCCAAAAGACATAAACGGAGGCTCCCATTTGGTTAGTAATGGGTTAAATAAATCATATATAGCTTGCTGTCAGAGCCTTGTCTGCTGTAAAAGACTTAAAACTATGGTGGAAAAAATGTGGATGTATTATATGAGTTTAATAACAGACATGTACCTCTTTACACAACTTTACAATTATAATTGTTTTAGTCTCATGTCTGAATGAGTGCCAGAGGCATATCTGCATAAATGTCACAGCAGGTTTGACTTACCTGTAACATTTCTGTAACCCTTTCAGTACAGCACAAGTCTGGATTTAATACTTAATACTAAAAAACTAGTAACACAAAGAATAATAATTCACCTTTTTTTGCAGTTTGAGGTGTCCTGTGAATACTTTTATAGACATCTCTATAAAAGATGTCTTACTTTATTGGGAACATGCTTTTTGGGCCACAGCAGATTTAAAACTGGCAGAAAGGCTGGCTCGCTGCACCATATTCAGTTCTCTTTCAGCATCTATTGTTTCAACTCCTATGGTCCTTCAACTCTTGCAAAGAAGAGCCAGCATCCCCAACAGTTTTTGTTTGGATTTATTTGGAGCTTGATGGCCTAAATACAGATTGTTGTTCAGTGTGGTGCTGCACAATAAACCCATCAGCAAATAAAAACTACAAGTACCAAACTGATGCTGACAGGAAACTAAAATGAAGTCAAAATAAGAGAAATAAAAACATGTTCTAATAACTCTGATCATATAAAATAGTTGAGTTGTGTGACTGAGGCATGAACACAGAAAGTCTGGTACAGGTTAAGTGACAATAATCATGTTTTTAGTTCTTAAACATAGCAAATGATGTTTCTACATCCCACATGAATTCGCATTAGTTGCCTCACACTCACTTTTTTGTGTGCATGTAAACGGGTTCATTGCTATGCAGAAAGACAAACGTACACAAACACTATAAACACATGAGGGCACGCACAAACACATAAGAACTGCACACAGAAACACACACAAACCAAAACTAGAGACATCCTCCCACTGCACAAACAAAACCAAAAAGCACCTGTCAAACTGGTAGTTTCGAGTGGTGGAATGGATGGGTAGGTGGAGTGGAGGAGACATAGAGGGAGGTGCGGAAGAAGAGAGAGAGGAAGAGAGAAAGATCGCCTTTAAAAAGCAGATTAAAACAGGTTACGCATCTCATTCTGGAGGAAATCAGACACACATACACACACACACACACACACACAGTGTTTTGGACTATGGCTTCCACAACCGTAGGTGATATTCTGCCCACAGGCGGCAGGATCTTAACCTCCATTCCTGACCTGTTCTTCATCCCCGAGTTTGTGAGTGTTTAATTTAATTTAATAGTATGTGAGTTATTTTATGGAGTTGCTCTTCCTCTTTGGTGTTTCTTTCTGTTCTCTTTGAACAGATCCCTTGTCATCTTGGTATTTGTCTTTCCAACTGAACTCAGGTGAATCATAAACCAGGATCTTATTCCTTATTCCTTCCTTCCTTGTTCACTCAGGCTGGCATCATTTAGATTGTGATCTTGTGTCCTTTCTTCTCTATCTGCCTCCTCATCATCATTACTCCACTGAGGCAAATCTCCGTTCAGATAGAGATCTGTCTTGTCTTGTTATGTTGGTCAGCAGGCATCAGTGTTTGATCAGTGGAGCCAACACAGAGCAGAGTGACCAGCTAACCAACCGTGAAGATTAGAGGAATTGATACGTTGGGTCTGGTCTGAAAACATGGAGGGATAAGATGATCAAACGGATTTATTAGGTGCTCAGAGCACCGCCAATAAAAACAACTCATATCTTCTCTTCATCTACTCTTTCAATTAAAAATTTGCGGGCACAGTTACTTGGAGAGCTTGGCAAACAGTTAAGTTTACTGACAGTTGTCCCCGCAGGGCAATTTGTTGCCAGTGAAAAACATCCGTTGCCATAGTGACAGGAAAACCGCAACCACAGCAACCAAGAGAAAAATATCAAGAAAAAATTAGTTTGAAAAGTATTTGATTAGCCTGTAAAGTGTCTATGATGCAGTAACTTTACTTCTGATGATTTCACAGTCACATGTTGAGTATTGTAATTCTATAATTACTTATTCTTTTTTTAACATCTTTGCAACAATGGCAGGAGTAGCAAATAAAGCAAAGGAATATGTGAACTCCCTTATTAATAGAGGTTCAGTTTTACATGACTAAAACTGTAAATACTGACATTGAAATTTTTTGGGGGCGTTGTATACTTTTACATTTGTAAATGGAGAGTAGCGGAGAGCAGGAAGGAGGGAATCACATGCAACAAAGGGCGGAATTGAGCGCAATTACAGCATTAACCTTATGTAAGCCAAATATGACTCCAATCAAACTTAGATCATATTGTTTTATCAAATTTTTCTGTTTATTTAGGGTGCAGAGTTTATTTTCGGAAAGTATTGAAAGCTTCTATTTCCTGCTTATCTCTCACACCTGCCCTGATATGTAAGAGATAAGCTGTGGAGGTGGAATACATGACAATTACCCTACTTGGATCAATTTTGATTTATTTAATTGAAGAAATTCAACACGTATCTCCTTTTTAAATGAATAATTCAGAAACTGCTATAGAATATCTGCAGTTTATGTGCAGGGAACTGAAGATTAAATCTGTGTGACACAAGTGGAAAAACAGCTTCAGTTAGCGGAGGGAGGTGTAAATCTAAACCAGCCATCAACTCACATGGTTCACTTGCTGACTTTCTTCTTTTTTTCTGGCTGCTGGCCAGTGTACCTTTTCATAAAATAACCTGTTGCTCAGGTATGCAAATGTACTGGTAATGCTTACCTGCTTACCATTCTGGTTGGAGTTGGCATGGATCTATTAAAAGGATGGGCTAGACGACTGTCAGAGGACACACCTGGCGGCTTTTTTAACGACTGTTTCCTGGTTGTTTTCTTGTGCTATTGTCACTCATATCCTCTTTCACAATGACATAACACGTGCAAGCAGTGGCATTGTGTGAAAATTAATCCAGCAATTCAGATAAAACCAACAATGGAAAACATATTTGCATATGTTGCATATTTGTGGCTTTAGAGCACACAAAGGAAAAGGAAAACTAAGGAAACTATACTATATACAGACCAGTTTAAAAAAACTCTACAACCAGTTTAACTACTTTTAGGTGTGCTACATATATTCATTTTAATCAGTGTGACGCATTTAACTTGAAAATGAACCACTGCAAACAATGGGAATATACATAAAGTATTTCATTGGGCAGTAATTTCAAACAAATGTTGAAATTACAAGCTGAGGTCTTATGGGTTGTAAGATGGGTTCAACTGATTTAAAGGAATACTCCACTAAAAATGTTTCTTTTGCTGACCAAATACTCACCCCCTGTGGCTTGAGAGGGCCCCTCCTCATAGCTCTGAAGCTCCACTGGTAGTAGCGTATTTAGCAATTTCTTGGCCAAATGTAGATTGTTCTGAACTCGTTTAAGATACAGATCAACAGCAGAGAAGTGGATCATACTGCATGAGTGGCTTGATAGGTTTCTATAGATGTTTGAAGTCCAACAGAAATTAAACTGCCTTTTATTTGTGTACTACAGCATACAGTAGGCCTACACATCTGCTCTGTGAATCACTTTTCCTGAAATCAAAAGGGAGAAATTTATATTTCAAATTCTTTGGTTTCATCATGGTTCCCCTTAGTTTTACAATATCTTAATTGAATAACATTTTATCATCTGCTTACGTACCTGAGTCCTTATTTCAATACAGCAAATCAAATCTTGAATAAAGCAATAACATGATGTTCGATTGTAGGCTAGGCAGATGGTCACACTGAGCCTGATTGCATCCTGCTACACAACACAAGAGCCACATTAGCTTTCCCACTAGAGATTCCTTCTTATCTAACTTACAAACACAAACAGCATGTAAACATACCTGAAAATGTTACTTCGGACCCGTTAGATGCTGGTTTGGTCGTTGCTCTTTAACATCCCTGTTAGCGATATGCTGTCTGTCCATGACTTTTAACTGTAGCAATTTGTTTACTTTGTCTTCGTTCTGTATGATGTGGCACTGTTAGCCTGCCAGCTAACGTCACCGACATCGACAGGCCACCCCAGCTGGCCGAGACAAAAGAAAGCATTTCTGATATTTCCCTAAAGACCTTTTTTCTTCATTCTAGTAATACCAAATTATTAATACATTTAAAAAACATGTTGACATAATTTTTGACTGCAAAAAGGGATGATTAAAAAAGAGTTGAACATGTTTTTCGGCAGGACTCTGGGTTGCAATTGAAGTCCATTTACAGCTGCAAACTGTTCAGAGCCACCTGGTGCTACGTGTTGTGTACTCTTAATAAATTTCAGTGGTTATTTAATAGGCTGTAGGCCAATTCCCTTTCACCTGGAATGGAGTGGATATGAATGGATAATGTTCCTGTGGTATGTAGATATATGGGAGAAGTCTGATACGGAGTAGTAGAGATAAGGCTTATGCAATATTTGCTGATACCATGACATGTGATAGTTTAAAGTAATGTTTGTATGAAGTAAAGCAGTTTTTCACCGTAATGAATTGTTGCTTCAGGTGTTTGCTCACCTTTGTATCTCGCTTTCTCAATGCTCGGGTATTTGACTAATGTGGCTTTTTCCCATCAAAGGTTTGAATTCAACATGAGAAAAGTTGTCACATAATAATAGGAACACAGAAAGGCTGTTACACCTTATTTCATCACTGAATGTCACCAAGTTGAAAGATCTGCTTTCTAAAGAATTAAGGCAACAACAACCACGTCTTACATGTGGCCTATTTTCTATTTTCTCTATTTCAGGGATTAATAGAACTGTCACTTAAATATGACATTCGGATGTTTTCTGGATAAAACTTTTTAAACTATGGGTAAACCAGACCAGATAATTTATTATTGAATTGATTTGAAACATATTGAACATATTTTCCCATTATAAACATACTAAAAAGCTCGATATATATTATTATGTACAGAAGAATTGCTTGACAAATGTGATTTTGTTAAAACATACATATTGTACAGTAGTTTTACTAAATTTACATAATAAAATAGTGTACTGATCATATGAAAAGGCACATTTTCTCTACCAGTGACTCAACCATTTTATTCTTCATGTTATGTAGACAAACTTTGTTTAAATTTAAATCAACATTTTTAGATTCTCCTAAGGCATAATTTTGGAAATACATACATAATGCATGTAGGACATGTCCTTTTGATATAATTGGAATGATATTGTCATGCAGAGAGGAAAAAAAATGTCTTTCTAACATTAAAGCTACTTAGAGGCAGTTCATGGGATGATTTTTGTTTCATGCTAAAGACATGTTTGAACTAGCGGGTGTGCAGGTCTATTGTCTGATTCAAGGTGTGGCATATTCTTTACATATAGTCAGATTGAATGTTGGTTGCTGAGCTTTAAAAAATGCATACCAGCTAGATGATGAATAAAAAATGATGACTGCCCTGAAATGTTTTCCCAGTTAGTTGAAACTACTACTACTACTTTGAATCTGAATGAGGCCTTGTTAGTGTTTGCTCCAGGTGTATTCTGCTGCACATCTGATAATTGTTGGGCTTAATGCTGATGGGATGAGCTGTAGAAGCACCTGAAGATGGCTTTCGTGTAGCCCATAACTGCCCAACAGCAGAAATTCAAAGCTTATCAAATCATTTTTCACAGCAGACATTTTGACTGGAGGAAAAGTACAGGTGTTACTACTAACATTAACAAAGACTCTGTTGTATTTAAGTTTACCAGTAAGCCGTGACAGTGTGACAGTGAGTTAACACACCCAATACCAGGAACCTGGACTGAAGCAGCTCAATGGAATTCAGGCATTACTAATTTTATTGTTTACACCTGCTTCTCCTGTCGTGACTTGTCAAAATGTCTTCTGTTAAAAAGGCCTCTCATGACACTGAGAGAAAGTCTTATTGCATGATGTGTTGCATAATCAATCTCTTTGTGCTAATAATCACATTTCAAAGTGCCTATTATTGAGGATAAAATGCTGGAGGTTCACGATGATGTAAATGCAATACAGAATTGAGTACAACTTTTAAGGTGCAACACTGTAATCCAGTCAATAAACTTTTATCTGCTCACACTGTACAAGAACAAAACTCTGAAATGCTTATTGCAAACTGTGTACATGAAATATGTCATTGTTATGTCCAATATGAATTTCATTGAACTTTATTATTATTATAACAGCAGCTGCAGGAATGTAAGATGTTTTGTTCTTTTTCATCAAGTGAAGTAAATGACCTGAGTTTGCTTGTTGCCAGTCAAATCTTATAATTTTTGTTATTGGCTTTTTGAACACTGAGAGCATCATAAATAGCTTTGTTGACCATTCAATCAGACATTTTTTGCCTAAATGTCCTCTATTGTATTATTTTATGGAATGATTGCTCCGTCCATAAGATTTGAAGACTTGTGAGCCAAAACAAGTTCTTAGAAATTATCACAAGACTTTACACTCGCTAACAAAAACCGCATCTCTGTCTCCCTCCCTCACCGGTGTGACCCTGCAGGTGTTCGGTGGTTTGGTGTGGATGCTGGTGGCGTCCACCTACGTGGAACCTGAGAACCCTCTGGGCTGGGTGATGTTCGTCTCCGTCTTCTGCTTCGTCATGACGACACTCTGGTTCTTCATCTTCCTCTGTGGAGCCAATCAGAGCAAGATCTGGCCCTCCCTGGTTAGACACACCCACCACCTGCTGATTGGCTAATCAGATAAATGTTTAACAGTAGATAGACTAATAAAGTTTATTAAGTTTTCCAAAGTTTGTAGTAAATAAAGTTAATCATGTGAATTAAATATATGTGTATATACCTACACCTGTGACTGCACACACACAAACACATGCATATACATACAGTATGTATAACATCTACTGTTTCCTCTGCTGTCCCCCCCCCCCCCACATCCCTCCCGCTGCAGGATGTGGGTTATCATTTTGTGGCAGCGGTTTTCTACCTCGGTGCGTCGGTGCCTCTGGCGTATATCACCCTTATAAGAGGAGAGGCTGTGAAACTTATCCCAAGTGGTGTGCCGCTTAATCCGCTAATGGAGGAAATTCTCAAAAAGTACCGACTGAGCATCGCTGCAGTGGTATGACACACATACACATACACATCCCACCAATTACTATATTTACATGTACTTCAATACACTGATATACTGTGGGGAGATTACCATGTAAGCATTTTATTATTGTCCCAACTCACATTAGGTCATAGACAGTTAAAAAATAGAGTAAAACTCAAAAAAGCAAAAATGTTTGTGTCATTGTGTAACTGCTTTTATACAATTTCCCTTTCAATTCTTCTCAAGTAGCTTTGAGGTTGGAAAAATAACTTTATTCCACATTGTCTGACAGTATCACAGTATGACAGTATATTCAATATATTCCTGTATCAGCTTGTTCCAGCTCTTGTTTGAAGCAACATGATGTTTACACTGAGTGGAGTAGTCCAAGACTCCACGTTTTTCATTATTACACCATTCAGTCAAATAGGAAATAATCCACATGCATCATTTTATCAAGTTATATAACTTTATATACATTTCTCCAAAATTCTTACTTATAGTTTAACGTCTTCACTAGAATTCAGAATAAAATCTTGTGGGTTTGATTAATGTTTGTCTGTATAGCATGAGTTTGTAATGACTAAGAGAGTTGAAGATATAATCTCTTACTGATATAATTTATATATATTTTCATATATTTGTCTGGAAATGAGGTAAATTATTGATTGTGATATTTCAGCGTACTAACGAAACAATCATGCAGACAACATACAACATAACAAACTAAGTCAAGCAAGATCTAAAGTAATAATTTGAATCATTTAAATGTACAACATTCTTTGATTTCAACCTCTTAAATGTGAGAATTTGCCTTTCCCCTTTTTATATCATTTAAAACTTTGAATAAGTTTGATTTTGAACTGTGGATTCGACAGAACAAGCTACCTCAAGATAACAATCACCCGTCTGTGTGTTTCTGTGTGTGTGTGTGTGTGTTTTCAGGTGATGTCCTTTCTGGCTACTCTCCTCTACTTCCTCCATACCATCTTCTCCGCTATTCGATGGAGGAGGTCCTAAAAAGCACCAACAACAACCACAAATAAAAAGAACAAGAGGACCAAAAACCGAAGAAACCAAATAACCCACTGATCTGTCATTGGAATAAATACAGAATTACGTTTTTTTTTTGTCCGTTTAATTTTCATCTCAGACAGTCTGAAAAATAACCAAAGTGCCAAAACATCAAATGAACGAATGAGCGTAAAACAAGCAGTCAGAAATAAATGTGGTATAAGGAAGGTGGATAAATAAGTGTATAAATAATCAGTAAAAGCATTTATGAGCAGGTAGTACATTAGGATACATGAAGACACATTTATGAAAAAACTTAACAAGAGAAAAGTCTTAAAGGGTCAGTTCACCCAAACTACAAAAAACAACCCCGTATGTTCTGTATGTTAGAACAAGCTGTCACTGTTTTCATTGGGATTGTTCACAGTAACCAGGACTATGTTGCTGGATTTCACAAGTCTGAGCTCCACAGATTAAACTTCATTCACCTCCATTGTACTAGTGTGCAGGCTGAAATCTTTTAAAGAGGAATATCTTAAAACCTAGACAAATAAAACCAAAACTATCTGAATGGCCAGATACCACAGTAGATAAGGTAACCAGCGTTAAAGTTCAGATATTTACAAGTCTGTCTTGTTAATTATTGGCAAACGTTGGCCCAGGCTGTTGAGCTTACATGTTAAAGAGGTACTCCAGGGATTTAGTAGTAAAAGAATAGTCAAACTTGAAATAGCAGAGGCCGATATATCGTTACTTTTATGGTGCATACACACATATGGATACCAAGTAGTCGGCGTTTTCTGGTTTCTCATAAATCTGTAGTTCTGTGTGTGTTTTGTTGCGTACATAATTTAAATACTGTGCTCTGTGCATTGACAAAATCACATTATATCCATTAAATTTGTGTTTGATTATGTTCCATGCTTGCTTGGTTTTCATGCTTTTCTGTATTAGGTGCCAAGTCGGAGTTTGCTTGTTGTAGTTATGACTTGGATGTTAACGCTATTTACAAGTCAGAAGCACGTAATTGCTGTAATTACCACGTCAATGAGCCACACCGTTGCAGTGGGTGACATGTTCTTTGGCCCTGAAGAGTTTGGGCACGTTAGTTTGTTTGGAAATGGCTCCAATGTCGTAGCTCATTGATGTGTTTTTGATAGTTTTTTGGATAAAAATGGTGATCTACGGCACAGAGGAATAAGATATTGGCTCTGTACATGTGATTTGTTGACAATAAGAAAAATATAGAAATTCGTCAGCCCTATCCTTTAACAATATTTAAAATCAGTGAAGCGCCCCTTTAAATAATCTCAACTGGACATCTGGTAAATGCAGAGTGCTGGAAGTCATTTGAATTGAAAGTGACCACATGGTGATTGTTTTCAGTTTGTGTCCAAAAACTCATATCAACTCAACACCTGATAAGGAACAAGAAGTTATTTGTTATCCGTTAAACTACAGAACACAATAAAAACCCATTTTCTGGCCTAACATAACTCAGCGGAGGGTAATTTAGGTGTCACTGGTCATTGGTGAGTTTACTGTACAGGGAAAATGATCAATGTCCCCAAAATGTTATGTGTATTTCTTAAAGGACCATTTGCAGTCTATATAAAGATGTATTACAGATTAATAATGAACAGATGTTTGGCTCCAGCTTGCAGTAAACATTTCTACAACTTAGAGGTAGTATAGCGCAGAATGTTTAAATTACTAATAAACCCAATGAGGCTTGTACCATTCAAAACCTGAAATATCCACAAGACTTGATTGAAGAGAGAAACGGCCAATAATTTACTGCATGTTTACAATGATCAAAAGATAAATGTAATGGATAAACAAGTCTCCCTCTTCACCACAAGTCTTTTTTATTCATTTTCATGTACAATAGCTTTAGCTATCTATTTTATTTTACTATTTTTGAAAGGCTTGGTGTTAATGGATTGATGTTTGGGGATGATTTATTATTTTGTTATTTTCATAAGTACTTCCAGAAATTCAACATGTAAATATTGAGATGATTTCACTTTACAGGTATTTTTGGATTATGATGTGAAATAAATTAATTGGACTTTCAAACATTGCTGCCTCTCTCTTTGTTCAGACTTCATACCAAAATACTTATATTTAATGCAAAATAACAGTAGGCTGATACTACTGCTATACATTAAAATTTTGTAATGAAGTATATTCTGTTGTCATATTGCGTTATAATATAGTGGTGGCTGAGACGTGTCCCACAGCCCGGATGCGGTATCTACTGTAAGTTTGTATATCTGTGGGTACTGACTGATTAAAAAGCATTACTGAAATCTGTCCAATCAAAACAGTGTAACTTCAGTTTAAGTTTAATGTGTAAAACATAATTTTCTGTGGGTTCATCACTATGATTGCCCCCTTTCTCATGGCATATAGTCATTCGATCTACTGTTAATCTATAAATATTGATACAAGCAACTTTATTACATGTAACATATCATAAAGAACCCTCATTATATCCTGAGCCAGAGTAGATCTGAAATCAGGAATATGTAAACTGAATCAACTGACAATCAAATATAAGTAAGAGATAATAAAGGGTTAATGAACCTGCAGGATGGTTTTATTGTCTTCTCTGCCTGTCTGTCTCTGCTCCTGACTTACCTGCATGTTATACTATCAGGAAAGTGCAGTTACTATTATAACAAATAGCCCCAGGACACACGTTTTTCACTGGATAGTATTGCTTGAATGTTCCAACTTTCCAGCAAAGAATGCTGCACAATTACCCCTAAACATCTTTAACCATCTCTACATGTCTATATTTGTTTTGTGTTTTGCCTCATTATCAACAGGACTGAAGAACTGTATGTTCTCCAAACACTGCAGTCCAGAGCAAAACAGTACATCTAACAAGATATGCTGTATAAATCTCACCTTTTTCTTAATTTTTCCTACATAATTCTTATAGATTCAGTTTGCATGGTGTCAGTGCATCACAATGCAAATTTGCCCCAAATACTGTATAGTCTGATTTATTATGTTTGGAAAATCTGGGATCTTAACTACAGTTTAAAACAGCATTTATTGATATTTTGGCCATTTGCAGATATGGGAACAAGCTGTAAACTACAACTTACTGTGGATATATTATCATTTTATTACGCTGATATGGTTTTAGCAAACAGTTGCTTATTTACACATTATTGTTCATTTGGAGTCGTGTTTCTGTCCAGCTGATGAATGTAAGCCCAGTAATCACTCTCCAGAAGTTTAGTTGGGCTGAACCTTCTTGGTCTAGTTGAACTGGTCATGCTTTCTGCACACTTACATTAAGAGAAGAGTCCCAAACACTCATTACACCATGACCAGGAGCCAGAGAAGCTGCTGCACTCCTGCGCTGCCAAGAATATATTTGCATATTCATAGATTCTGGAGTTTTTAATGAGGGAGAAGGAATAGATCTCATTTTAAGGATTTTAAAGTGGTAATTATACTTTGTTGTGAGAAAAACCATATCAGAAACACACTATTAGTCCAAGCAGAGTATCTTAATACGTCTTAATACATGTCTGGAGAGGATCTTTAAGTTAGTATAACTTAAATTTAGTGTACTGCTTCTTTACTCAGCAGCAACAATGAAGATATTTCAGCTGCACGGGTTTCAGCGTAGCCCTTGGGCGCATAATTCTTCTTCTGGCTGTTTCACAGGTCACCAGCTTTAGCCTCAGGTGCAGCAAGATGAAGGGTGTGTCTAATGTTTGTACCAATGCAAGGAGCTGCTGTGGGAAGGGATTTCTCACCCACAATAGCCGAACAGGTTTGACTGCAAACTTATCTTTCCTATAAGGGTCAGTTACACCTGCTACTGCTCCGTTAGTTCAGAGAGGAGGGCAGGTCGCTCGCTGTTTACTCGGCACCGGGAGAAGGAACAGGCAGAGATGGCTGCAACTACTGCTCAGCCTATGGGGAGCCTGCCCAGCGGACTGGGAATATGCACCACAGCCCCGGATATATTTTACCTGCCTGAACTGGTGAGTGGACAATGCCAGACGACAAAGCAGCTGACCTTGAATTCAGTTATGAGATGATTCTTTCCAATGTGGTGTATAATTTTAATTGTACTCGATCAAACTCTGCAGACGGTATTTTTAAAAAAAAAAGATTATTATTTAGAGAAACTTGCTTTAAAGTACAACAAATAATGCAACAAATAAATGCTTTTCTTTCAATGATGGATCTCAAAAAGAAAAAAAAATCATTTCATTCCAGGTGACACATTAACGCTGTTTTGCATCAACTGTATATACAACAGTATATATAACAGTTGAGTAATGAACAAGTAATTAACTTTTTCCCTGCAAAATGTAAGACATTTTTGAAATAAGTGCACAAAATAATATGAATTCTATTTCTACAACTTGTGCCAGCATGATGTGATGATTTCCTAACTCATAAATATCAGAATTTGTTTGAATTTACTGCTGGTAAAATTTCAAATTTATATAATTTATAGTTAGTAAGATTGACTCTCTGCATAAGAATGTGTATTTTGTTTAAATGGGAGATTTCTGCAAGACGACCTCACATGAGGGAGGGGGTACACCCACATCTTTTGACATCTCACATTTCACTCATATTGTATTTGAGCCACTAATCTAAGAAGGAATGCGGTCAACACTTCTTCTCTCTGAATGACGACAAAAGATAGAAACTGCTCATATGACCGCTGGAGAAATAACCGCACACAGAAAATTGTTTCGGTCTGATAAAGTCGACATTTATGTTGTTTATTTTAGCCTTTTATTTATCAAGGGAAGGGTTGTGATGTGAGTATGTGCTCTGCGTCACCAGTGCCCTACTTCACCTAGTGTATATGCAACAACACACGCTTCCGCTCAGAGCTGCATGAGAGCAGGTGACGGATCAGCACACATCTGAATGTTCAAAAGACCACAGAGGCTAAAAAGAGGCACCAAATTATCTTCATGGCTTTTGTGCAAAAGTTCAGATACCACCGGACAAATGTTTCAAAGATTAAGATGGTGTATTGCAATGGTTTTCTCAGTTTTTTCTCTGCATCTATGGGGTCTCTCTCATTTTCAGGCTTCCTTGCGTGTTTTAAATGTTGGCCACTGATTCAGAGTTCCTTGATGGAGCAATTATCTGTTTTTACACTTCAGTTCTTCCAGTGTCAGTAGGCTATATGTACTGTAGATATGATGAGAAACTGTTGATTTGCTGCATTTCAAAAGTCGTTTGTTACTGAACCGTAAAATTGCAGTTTATAAGCAGAAAAGAAAAAAAAGCAGTTCAAGTAACTTTATTTCAACAATTCTCTTGAATCAAATATACATTTTTGAAGAAATACACAGGAAGAAAATAGAGACATAAAAACTTAAATGAATGAATATGACATGTTTTTTCTTGCTGTGCGTAGCTCATAAAAACACTGACCGGTTAGATGTACTGTATGTGTATTCATCCCTGCAGTTTTATCATCATACATGTGGGTGAAAGAGAAATGCGGTAATCTGATTTTTATTGTATTTGTAACCAGCATAATGTAGTTGCAACACCAACACATCCTCGTCACAGTTTATGGCGACCAGCAGCTGAACCGAGACCATGTGTTCAAAAGAACATCTGGCCTTTTTATTCGAGCCTTTTTCACTTCCTTTCCTTTCTAAATTTTCTTCTCCCTGTTTCCTCTTTCTTACTGGCTATTTCAAGCTGATTTGTACACCTGTGTGGGGTGTTGGTGATGTGGAAGTCAAATCAAAACAGTTTCTAAATAGACATTGAAATATAATCCCTGAAATGCTGTTGAAACAACAGTTTTATGTAACTTAGATGCCAAAACTTTTATCTTTTCAAGCACATTTAGGCCAGTTTTAACCTAAATATCTTGCGATTCACCGTATGGATGCTCAGTGAGATGTGTGTCTACTGTCTATCTGATGTTGTGTGTTACAAACGTTGCAAGACTGGAATGTCATATTTTTGTATTTTGAATAAATGTTCAATTGTTCTTTATCATATCAACCTGTTGCATACACATATAATGAAATTTATTTTTTTCACAACAAACAGCATGAAGGTATTATGTTATGACTCGAATAATTAAAACTTTTCTGTAACTCTCTCCGTCATTGCTTGGCAGTAACAGTAACAGAAAATTCATCAGTGTCTTCAATTTCTAATTTTTCAAAATCATGCACAGGAGAGAGGATTAATTTTATTAAGTGACAACTCAGTAAAATCATCACTGCGTCAGTATGACGAACCCTCTGCAGATATTGTGCTGTATATTCTGTTGTTTTTTTTTTGGGGGGGGGGGGGGGGGGGGTGTTTTGTTTTTTTGCTGTGCAGCACTCAAACTTCTGTGACCTTTACAGTAATTTTGTCTGAGGAGAGTTTTTCTGTGTTTTTCTGATGACAAAGCCCTTTCACTATGGAGTCAAATGTTTCTAATAAGCCTCAGGCAGATCTACGCCTGTTTAAAAATAAGTCTTCACATAGGAGTACTTATTGTTACGTTTACTACAGTTTATTCTAAACCAAACGTGGATTATTATTATTATTATTATTATGTGCGTATGTCCAATTAAGGTGCTTGCAGTATCAGTCAGGTTGGGTATTACACCATGTAACACAAGTAATTCCAGAGATTAGACTATACAGGATGTGGTTAATACTTAATCTGACAAGATAAACATCACCTGTCCTAAGCAGAGTAACTTATAGAAACACATATAGAGTAAAGAGAGGTGTTTGTTTTGTCAATTTATTATTAGTCAAATGTAATTTTCATGTGACTTTTCGTCTTTGATTTTACATTTTTTACATTTTAATTCAGTTTTATGTTCGCTTTTGTTCCCTGTTCTTTTTAAGTTTGGTTCTGTGATTCTTGGCCGGCTCGTCATGTAGCTCGAAAACCAGTTCTTCACTTTAATGGGATTACACAGAAACATGTGAGTTTAAACTTAACAGTAAATATCAATCCAGTGAGCTTTTTTGCCAACAGCGTATCCATGCAATCCAGGTAATGTTTAATCAATAACACAGATGACCTATCAAGCCCTGTCTAAGTCAAAATAATGGTACTGAAGTATGTCTAAACATCAGGAAGAGTCAACACGCTGATGAGTCTTTTTACCAGTTATCCTCACAGATAAATCAGCCAAAGGTTTCATCAGAATCAGATCCACACTGAGGAACATATTCTCATTGCACACTTCACCTATTTTATCTGCACAAGCTTCAAAATATCATGTCTGCCTTACAGTAAGAGAATATGCACACAGATCATAGGTCATTTTGGGGAAAATATTCCCCCTAAGGAACAGAAACCAAGTATCAAAGTATCAAAACACCTTTCTGCTGCTGGTAGGATCACATGTCTTCAGGGAATTATCCACTGTTCATCTTAGGAAGTCAATTCATTGTCTGAGTGGGACAAAGAAAAGGAGATTGAAGATGGACAAATAGGGAGAGATAATAGAGAAGGTGAACTGAGGTAATCTTCTAAAAAATCAGGTCTGTGTAAAACTATAATTCCAGACTATGTTTGTTTTAATGGGGTTTGTTAGAGAGAAAATTCAGCAGCGAGAAACAGAAAAGTCAGACAATCACAGGAAAATGTTTTACTTAACTCACACTCACTGCACACACCAGCAATCACACTTGTTCTCATTGTTCTATTATATCAAAATATCTTTCATATATTCAGCTTTTATCATACAGTACCTCCAGCTCAAGAGATTTAACTTTAACGCCTGTATTCAGTTGTTTTGGTGTCTTTTTATCATAGTCCAAGTTCATGGAACTAATTTTCACTTTTCATTGACATATTTTATATCTCCAGTTGCTTTTCCTGTGTCTACATACTGTTTATTGAGATTGCTTGAATGAAGGGTTTGATTTCTCATTTTAAAACCAAACTAGATGTACAGAGTAAAAGCTAGTGGAATCAAGTGTTTTGGGTTTTGGGTGATTGGACTCTTTAGTGTATGGGCTTGTACAGAGCAGCTTTTCCTGGGCAACACTGTTGGCACTGCAAGATGCTGATTGGAAATATCTTATTTTCTCAATTTTTTTCTAACTAAAAAATCTTATTTAGGTTTATCTTTATCTAAATATAATGGACATGGCTGTTACAGATTGCAGGTATCAGGAGCTTGCTACTCTGCGAGTAGGCCATAGTGGCCTCCTCTGATTGGTTAGAAGGGCTGAGGCTTGCTTAAAAAACCTGAGAAGGGAATATCTCTGTACTGCTGACAGACTGTTCAATGAGGGTCACAGAAGTTTTTGACAACACCTCTTCATATTAAGATATATTTTGTAGCATATTTCAACTAAAAAAATATAAGAAAAAATTGACATACTACAACTTTAAATACATATATACATGTCATTTGTAAAAAACAGGGTCATGTCTCCCTCTCTGCCCATAAAGTTCCACCTAAACCTGAGTAAATTTGTACATTTTTGAAGCCAACGATGTGAGTGATAGTGAAAAAGACAGAAACACTGAAACTGGAAGAACGTTTTTTATACACAAAAATCTGTCTTGGCTCTCAAGCTCATTGATCTTAAAAGCACACTGTTCTCAAATTAATTGAAGTGCAATATTAAATAACTGCAATACTCCTTTAATGTCAGTTTGAACAAATGTAGATATAAGAAATCATAATACCTACCGCCCACGTCTTCCCTCCATCTCTGCAGGTATTTGGTGGTTTGGTGTGGATCCTGGTGGCGTCCACCCACGTGAACCCTGCGAACCCTCTGGGCTGGGTGATGTTCGTCTCTGTCTTCTGCTTCGTCATGACCTTCCTCTGGATGATCATCTTTGTAGCGGGGGGTCACAAGAACAGTTCTGCTTGGGCTGCCGCTGTAAGGCGAGAGAGAGAGAGAGAAGCTGAGAGAAAAGATGACATAAGAAAGAGGAATGAATGAGATGGGGAAACTAATGTGCTGTGGCCATGTTGTAATGGTATTTAATCTGCCTGTGTGTGTGTGTGTGTGTGTGTGTGTGTGTGTGTGTGTGTGTTCAGGACTTTGCTTACCACGGCCTGGCGGCGTTCTTCTACCTCAGCGCGGCGGTGGCTCTGGCTTACATCACCTTCCTCAAGAAGGCCCTGGGCCCATTTAGAATCTATCAGATTGACATCGCTGCTGTGGTGAGAACTGATATAACATTTACAGTCCTTATAATGTTCTTTATATTTCTGTGGACAGTTTACTTTTTTATTTTTTTAAATTGAATAACTGTTCAAACTGATAAAATGCCAAAATAACACTTACATCTAATGTACAGTAATGTATTTTGGCTCTTTGGGGCGAATAAACACAAATGGTCCAATGGTCAAATATGCCGTGAATGACATGCTGTCTGAACACACCTTTATGCTCACTAATGAACATGTATCTCATTTGTTTATCCCGTTTACAAACAGAAATGTAAAAACGTTACATGCTGTAACTATGGCCCTGTTCACACCCGGCATTAACATGCGTCTCCACACGTGTTTTGAGAGACCACTTGTGATCGGATCTCGTTTTCCTCGCTCTATATGCAAATAAACACAAACAAAGTCTGTTTGCAAAGACCAAATGAGTTGTTGTTTTTTAATCGGCGGGAGGCAACAATGCACTTCCTGAGCGTAGTCTGCTGGAAATTAAAAGGAGAAGAAGTTTGCAAAGACCTTGGTGTGCAGGCAAGATCAAAACTCTTTGGCGAAATGAAAATCACACAGCGTGTTTCGTGTGTATTCCATCCACGAGAATCCATTTTGCCTGTTGTTGTGGCTTCTTGTTGATTTGCACTTTAATATGACGCCATTGGTGCGTGAATGAATGCGTATTTCTGCTTACACAGAGGAAGTCAGTTGAGTAGCGATCCCTCAGTGTGGCTCAGGACACATTCGCATACACACTGCTAAAAGAACATGGCCATATGCAGCCCACACCACCTCCGAATGTGGTCTGAGCGATCTGATCTCAATGCATCCTTGACGTGTCTTGGGTGTGGGGTATGAAGTTGCCAGGCAACCAGTCAAGAAATAGTGTGTAATTTCCGAGAAATCCTTCCAGTAAATAAAAAAGACTGATTCTTTGATGGTGTGTCGACTGGTGTTCTGGGAAATTTTGGCTCTAAGTCTCTGTGCTCTGTGTCAATTTGTGTGTGTGTTTCAGGTGTTCGCCTACGTGGCCATGCTCCTCTACTTCATCCACGCCATCCTGTCTGCCATCAGGTGGAAAAACTTCTGAAGAGGGACGCTGAAACACAGACCTGTGTGTCCAAGAAATACTGTGCTTCCTGTGTATGTGTATGTGTGTGTGAGTGTGTGTGTGTTTGTGTGCATAGTGGAGTTACCCACAAGTGATCAACCTGGTCAGATTCAACACTCTAGACTGGGGGGATTGTATGAATGTTGTCATTTGTTCCATGATCAATGTTCTTTTATACATAAACAGGACAACTGGATTCATAATGAAGGTTTAGGTCCTTTGAGACATTTGATGTTGTGACTTTATGAAGGAGCACCATAAAAAAATGTATGCAAGAAGGGAAAAACATGAACAATGAAAGCAAATGAAGAGTTGTAGTCTAGAAATGTGATATCTAAAACAAATTAACAAGAAATTCATAATTTAAAAAGTCTAAATGATCGATTTAGCAAAAAATCCAGTCATTTTATTACTTAAGGGCTCAATGTAAGTAACATATTAGTCTTTTTTAAAAAAACAAAACAAAAAACAACATATAATTTTGAGCCACTGATCATTTATTGTGTAACAGAAGTCTTCATATTTTTTAGTCGTTTTAGAGAAATGAGGTGTAAATGTTGTTATCGCCATTATCTTGGAAAAATAGTAAACCTACAAAATTATTACTAGCATGAATTAAAATTTTATATTTTATTTTTCTTGTCTATACCGAGCCTTTAACATATACAGTATATCAATTGGATCCATACCATAAAGATAAATATGTAACTAACAAAGGAAAAAATAACAACAAAAAACCCTAAACGGTGAGCGGAGTTAATGTTGTGCAGAGAACATGTTAATGTTGCTGTGATCTGTGGTAATTCTACACCTGATGGAGATAAAATGAGATTAAAACATGCTTAATGGTCTTTGAAGAAGAAAAGAATTGAATGGAAAAGAATGGATGGAAAATACAAGATAAAACTGAATAAGAAGTTGTTTGGATGGTCGGTGGGAATGCAGCATTATGAAGTTGAAGAAATAGTTTGATATTTTGGGAAATACACTTATCTAGCCAAGCAGATAGACTCCCGTTTATATGCCCCAGTTTTCATAGGGACTATTTCTTGGGCAGAAGATAGCTCCAATGAACAGTTCAAGTCTGAAGATCTGCAGAGAAACCAGGATATTGTTTCTACAAAGACAGTTTTCTGTTGGATTTTTCAAATGTCTCTGAGCACCACAAATGAAATTCATTCACCTGGCAGAAACCTCATCCTTGTCCTTGTCAAATAAAGCCAGAACATTGGTGGCTACTGCAGAGGTGGGTGAGAAATGTGTCTTTTGTGATTTGGGTGGACTGAAATTCATCTGTTTAAATGAAGTTTAAAGCCTTTTTATTGCCTTTATGTAATAGTATATTGTTACAAATCCACGCAGTTGCTTTTTGCTTGACATCGAAGCCGCTCAAATGGTTACAAGAGCAGCACCTTTCCCTTTACTCACAGTATCTTTAAAGCTATTTTCTCTAACAGCACAAAACAAATCAGACTGATAGAAATTGATTGAGATTCAACTCTAAGGTGTTAGTATTAGTATAGGTATTAGTTCTGATCACTCTGTTTCGCTGTAAAAATTCTTCTAAATTGTGCTATTGATAACTTTTTTGAATTAAAAAAAAAACCCAACGTATTCTCAATTGTTTTTTCTTTGTCATATAGAATTAATGCCAACACATTTTTTATGTTTAAGACCTCTGGCTGAAATTTGTATAGTTTTACCATTTTTTTATTCATTCATTCCACACTGATCCACTTTGATTTTCAGCTGGTTAATTAGTTACTTTCAGTTTTCATAGCTGCTCAAATGTATAGTTTTGGTTACTGTGTAAAAACAGGTGCAGCGTAGTGTTTGTTGTACAAATCCAGTCACACAAGTAAAAGCGGGTAAATATTGACCTCATTCTTTTCAATATTTAAAGTCGATAAGCAGGATAAGAGTCCTGGATATGTTACAGTAGCTACGTTCAGAAGCAGAGCCACATTTTGGAAAACAAGTTGGCGAAACATATGAAGGAAGAACAATAATTAGACCAAAGGATGCAGAAGAAACATTTTGACTTACTCTGGGAAAAAGGTCTTTTGATTTTTACATTTATTCAGTTACGATAACAAATTTGCTGTTTTAACAATCAGATTTAGCTCAACGAGAGCTCTGCACAGTATGTAGACAACTTTAAATGAAATATTTATTTGCTATTTATGACAATTCACAGATAATAGACTGTGTGTCCAGTACAATAAATAATGGAAGATGTAGGAATGCTCTGATAAACACAACAGCGATGTACCAAAATGCTCCAGGTGAGGCTCGAACTCACAACCTCGGCATTGCTCTACAGTGTACTGTCTATAAGTACCGCGCGCTGACCGATTGCGCCACTGGAACTCAGAGCACTGAGAGCTTAGCATCAAAATAAAAATAAAAATTAATAAACATTACTGAGAGACAATTACAAAAATAAAACTAACAGGAAGAGTTGTGAGTGTGCAGTTCTGGTTTATATATTTCTTTTTCTTCTTTGCATAAAAAAAGTGTGAAAAAAAGAAAGAAAAGTTGAAACATTGCAAAAACAATTTCACGCCCGGCTGAGTTGGAAAAGTTAGTGTATCAATAAAAACAAAACGTGACAAAGTGCAAAGAAGACAGAAACTTTGTTTTTTGATTAGTTTAGTTTCATTGGCTTATTATTTATTGAAAGTGTGAACTGACTCAACAGTAGACTGGATGCACACATGTAAACACACATCCAAGTGGTCAATCAGGAGCATCACTCAGCTACAACTCAAAGATGGAGCAAAGATTCACCCTGGTGATTCTTTATAAAAACATACACAAGCAGACACCTGCGAAACACATCTGACACTTTTCCACCAGGTGATTCTCTATGAAACATACATGAGCAGATACCTGCAAATCACATGATGGCCCAACTCATCTGACACTTTTCCACCAGGTGATGAGGGCACAAGAACAAAACCCCGCAACTGGTGAGCATCTCTCAACAAGAACAGGTAATATTAACTCTGTTCTGTACATCAAAGCACAGAAATGCTCCAGGTGAGGCTCGAACTCACAACCTCGGCACTGCTCTACAGTGTACTGTCTTATAAGTACCGCGCGCTGACCGATTGTGCCACTGGAGCTCTTTTACATTAGCTATTACATATGATAAAATAAACAAACAAACACACGCACATACACCCAGAAGGTGCTCACAAGTTTAGCTACAATATTATAAACAGTGCAGAACCCAAACGGGTTCCAGTGGCGCAATCAGTCAGCGCGCAGTACTTATAAGACAGTACACTGTAGAGCAATCCTGAGGTTGTGATTTCGAGCCTCACCTGGAGCAATTCTGTACTTTATGGGACAGAAATCAAGTGAGTTTGAAAAGTTAGTGTACCAATAAAAGTGAAATGGAAACAGACTTGACGAATAAGTCTTGACACACTTGAAGCATAAAAATCAATCGAGTTCCCACTGAAGAGAAAAACATAATATTTCCTCCATTTGTGGTTTCACTTGGCTTTCTCTTAATCATGTAATCTTGCAATGGTTTTATGGCACTCGACTGGAGAATGAGAACCAAATGTTTATATCTTGTGCATCCAACTGTTATTATAATATTTCTACATAGTGGATGGAAACACTCATTAATGTGCATTTTCTTCTGTTGATTTTTCTGGAAATTTGGGTAAAATATGTGCTACATTTGGATGGAAACTTGACAATTGTTGATGTACATTTGTTTTCTGATCTCTGACATTTTTCCACGTTGTCATGCTTTCTTACTTTTTTTTGATTAGTTTAGTTTCATTGGCTTGTTATCTATTCAACAGTAGACTGGATGCACACACATAAACACACATCCTAAGTGGCCTGTTAATCAAGAACATCACTCGGCTACAACTCAACTTAAATTGAGGAGATGGAGCAAAGTTTCACCCTGATGATTCTCTATGAAACATACATGAGCAGATACCTGCAAATCACATGATGGTCCAACTCATCTGACACTTTTCCACCAGGTGATGAGGGCACAAGAACAAAACCCCACAACTAGTGAGCATCTCTCAACAAGCACAGGTAATATTAACTCTGTTCTGTACATCAAAGCACAGAAATGCTCCAGGTGAGGCTCGAACTCACAACCTCGGCATTGCTCTACGATGTACTGTCTTATAAGTACCGCGCGCTGACCGATTGCGCCACTGGAGCTCTTTCACTGCAGTCATTACATATGATAAAGTAGCCACACTTGTGAGGACTACACCAGACACTTTTTCATATTTTAGCCCATTAATTACCATGAGGACCAGTTTGTAAAAAATAATGTTTGGTTATCATAACAAATATGGTCAGAGCCACAGGACACTGTGGTTTGACCTTTGACCTCCTAAGATGCTTATGCCTATAAGATGATTTACATGCTGATCTGTTTTTGTGCTCCCTGTCTTTCCAAATGAGAGTGAGCTTAATGAGAAAAATTTAAACATGTTGGCAGTTTTCAAATTTATGATTGGAATCAAAGACACACAGAAGCATTTGTTTTCTCATATACATCATCACACCAGCAGCAACATTTTCAACACACACGCACACAAAGTGTTCACAAGTCTAGTTTCCAATTAACAGTTTACAGTCTCACAATTTCATTTAGCAGATGAGTTGGGTTGATTCAAGTTGGATACTGATCTGTTGTAGTATGGAGGGACTGGCTGGGATGACAAGGAGCTAAGTCTTAAAGAGGTTAAGTTGAAGGTGGTGTTCCTTCATCCATGCCGAGATATTGGCGAGGCATGACGAGAGCCGAGACTGTGCAGTCTTCCAGCAGGAATGATAGGAAGAGCTGGGTATCATCAGCATAGCAATGGTATGAGAAACCATGGGAGTAAATGATTGCACCAAGTGAAGTGGTCTATATTGAGAAGAGAAGGGAACTGAGCGCTGACCCTTGAGGAACCCCTGTGGATTGGCTGTGAGGTTTAACCCCCCCACAAGATACTTCAAAAGATCTTCCTGAGAGGTAGGACATGAGCCAGCGGAGAGCAGATCCTGACATAACAAGCTCAGTGAGTGTGGAGAGGAGGATTTGGTGGTTAACCGTGTCAAAGTCAACTGACAAATCTATCAGTAATAGAGCTGACAACTGACCAGCAGCTCTAGCTAAATGCAGTGACTCTATTACCGACAGGAGTGCAGTCTCGGTAGAGTGACCCCACTTAAAGCCAGACTGATTCGGATTGTACAGGTTGTTCTCAGAAAGGAATTCAGAGATTTGATGAAAGACTGTGCGCTCAAGTATTTTTGATAAGAAGAGCAAGAGTGAAACTGGTCTTTAGTTTTCAACCTGGGCTGGGTTGAGTGTAGGTTTTTTGAGCAGCCGGGTGACCCGAGCTGGCTTAAATGCGGTGGGGAACACATCTGTTGTAAGCGAGGAGTTGTTGATGTGTGTGACTACAGGTTAAGTGCGGTGGAAATGGTCTGTTGAGGGTTGGATGGTATTGGGTCCAGTGGACAGTTAGTGGGACGGGAGTCCAGCAGAAGTTTGGGGACTTCCTCCTCTGTCAGAGGGGAGAATGAGGATAGTGCGGCCCTATTGGCTGGCAGCTGCAGACTGAGTTAATCAGGCTCAGAGAAATGGATACTGATGGCAGAGACCTTATTGATCCTTATCATATAGCTCAGATAGCTACTACATTATAAGTAGTGCAGCAACCAAAAGAGCTCCAGTGGCGCAATCGGTTAGCGCGCGGTACTTATAAGACAGTTCACTGCAAAGCAATGCCGAGGTTGTGAGTTCAAGCCTCACCTGGAGCATTTAATTGGACAATATTTCCTGTGATGATCAACAGGTAAAGTGTGGTACTGATGGTTGTGGAGTATTGTTAAAGTAGTCTTGAGTAAAGCACCACTGATGATGTTTTATGTGCTGGTTTGGCTGTTTTAATGTGAAAAAAACTCCAGTTTTCATTTGGGTGAAATCAACAATTGAAACACATCCAACACTACATCCAAGTCTGGTCTTTTATGTCACTATCTGCAGATGTAAAGTGCATGCAACAATATTGATTACGACAATAAAAAAAACCCAATAAAATGGCAAACCAAAAGTCCTTGAGTGTAAGATGAATAGATGGCCATAAACAGATGTGTGTGGTCTTTCACTGTGAAGTTAGTTGTTGTAGACTTTTTGGTTACATGTTTTTGTGTCACTGATTGAGCCAGCAAAACCAGCTGTACAGCAAAGGACCAAAGGATCCTTTTTGCAAAACACACAACTTCTGCATTGTTCTATAGAGTACTGTTTTATAAGTACTACACGCTAACTGATTGTACCACTGGAGTTTTTTGATTATTTTCCCTACATACAACAGCTATGAGTAGCTCCGGATTGTGACTGTGGTATAAATCATGCACCCATGGCATTGAGGTGATAAAGAAGCAGAAGAACACACACAAAGTAGGCTCACAAGTTTAGCTGAAGTGTAGCTATCAAGTAAATAAGCTCCAGTGCAATAGCAGTCAGTGCGTGGTACTTATAAAACAGTATGCTGTAGAGCAATGCAGGGGTTGTGAGTTAAAGTTTCAGCTGGAGCATTTATGTACTTTATGGGACAGAAATAAGTTGAGTTGGAAAAGTTAGTGTAGCAATAAAAACGAAATGTGACAAAGTGAAATGGAAACAGACTTAGCGAATAAGTCATGACACACTTGAAGCATATAACTTAAAAATCACTGGAACTTCCATTGAAGAGAAAAACATAATATTTCCACTGTTTGTGGTTTCACTTGGCTTTCTCTTAATCATGTAATCTTGCAATGGTTTAATGGCACTCGACTGGAGAATTAGAACCAAATGTCTATATAGATGCACACAACTGTTAATATTTGTACATAGTGGATGGAAACGCTCATTAATGTGCATTTTCTTTTGTTGATTTTTATGGAAATTTGGTTAAAATTTGTGCTACATTTGGATGGAAAGTTGACAATTGTTGATGTACATTTGTTTTCTGATATCTGATGTTTTTTCCACGTTTTCAATGCTTTCTTACTTTTTTGGATTAATTTAGCTTAATTGGATTATTTTCTATTAATTGTTGAAAGTGTGAACTGACTCAACAGTAGACTGGATGCACACACATAAACACACATCTAAGTGATCAATCAGGGGTATCACTCGGCTACAACTCAACTTATAGTGAGGAGATGGAGCAAAGATTCACCCTGGTGATTCTTTATAAAAACATACACAAGCAGACACCTGCGAAACACATCTGACACTTTTCCACCAGGCAATTCTCTATGAAACATACATGAGCAGATACCTGCAAATCACATGATGGCCCAACTCATCTGACACTTTTCCACCAGGTGATGAGGGCACACGAACAAAACCCCGCAACTGGTGAGCATCTCTCAACAAGAACAGGTAATATTAACTACCTTCTGTACATCAAAGCACAGAAATGCTCCAGGTGAGGCTCGAACTCACAACCTCGGCATTGCTCTACGATGTACTGTCTTATAAGTACCGCGCGCTGACCAATTGCGCCACTGGAGCTCTTTTACATTAGTCATTACATATGATAAAGTAGCCACACTTGTGAGGACTACACCAGACATTTTTTCATATTTTAGCCCATTAATTACCATGAGGACCATTTTGTAAAAAATAAAGTTAAGTTTGTATTGTCCATTATTTTAATTTGGTTATCATAACAAGTATGCTCAGAGCCACAGGACACTGTGGTTTGACCTTTGACCTCCTTACTTTATATGATCTGTTTTTACACTCCCTGTCTTCCTGTCTTTCCAAATAAGAGTGAGCTTAATGAGATAAATTTAAACATGTTGGGAGTTTTCAAATTTCTGATTGGAATCAAAGACATATTTGTTTTCTCATATATATTATCACACCAGAAGCAACATCCTCAACACACACGCACACAAAGTGTTCACAAGTTTAGCTACTACATTATAAGTAGTGCAGCAACAAAAAGAGCTCCAATGGCTCATTCGCCAAGTCTGTTTCCATTTTGTTTTTATGGATACACTAACTTTTCAAACTCAGTTGATTTCTGTCTCATAAAGTACAGAATTGCTCTTTCATTTTCTGTGTGACTGGGTGTGTTTGTGTGTTTATTTTATCCTATTTAATGACTAAAGTAAAAGAGCTCCAGTGGCACAATCGGTTAGCGTGCGGTACTTATAAGACAGTTCACTGCAAAGCAATGCCGAGGTTGTGAGTTCAAGCCTTACCTGGAGCATTTAATCGGCCAATGTTACCTGTGATGATCAACAGGTAGAGCATGGTGCTGATGGTTGGGGAGTATTGTTGAAGTGGTCTTGAGTAAAGCACCAGTGATAACATTTTATGTGTTGGTGTGGCTGTAAATTTTTTTGTTTTTGTAATTGGTTCGGCTGGTTTGCTCATCCATCATGGGCATAAACAGATGTGTGTGGTCTTTCACTGTGATGTTAGCTGTTGTAGAGTTTTTGGTTACAACACATTTTTGTGTCACTCATTGATCCAGCAAAACAAGCTGTACAGCAAAGCACCAAGAGAGGCTTGAACACACAACCTCTGCATTGCTGCAAACAGTACTGTTTTATAAGAACCACATGCTAGCTGATTGTACCACTGGAGTTTTTTGATTATTTTCCCTACATATAATAGCTATGAGTAGCTTCAGATTGTGACTGCTGCATAAATTATGCACCCATCGCACTGAGGTGATAAAGAAGAAGAATCAATAAACACACACAAAGGAGGCTCACAAGTTTAGCTGAAGTAAAGTAAATAAGCTCCAGTGGCGCAATCGGTCAGCGCGCGGTACTTATAAGACAGTACACTGTAGAGCAATGCCGAGGTTGTGAGTTCAAGCCTCACCTGGAGCAATTCTGTACTTTATGGGACAATATGGTGTTAATATCTGTTGGAAGCAGGTATGGAAAATGCTGAAGTGTGCACTAGGATTAAATCAATTAATGGAAAGCATCCATCACATCACCCTGTGCAGATTTACAGAACACATCACAAAATATGAGTAACGTTCAGGCAACAGTGCCCTGCAGTCCCAGTGCTTTGTTGTTTTTTTTTTTTTAATGTCTTCTGCAGGTGAACTTTACATCAGAGAATTTACTTCTTAGCCAATAAAAATATGGTCGCAACAGCAGCTGGAAAACCTTTTTTTTTTGCCTCAGTTGTTTTGTTGTGAACACCTCAGGGGTTTCTTCTACAGTACTGGATGTAAAGGAGGACAGAATTTCTACTGTTCAGAGGTGCCGTCCATTAAAAATACCCTGATACAGCAGATTCAGTCAGGACTGCAGTCACACACATGCTCAGGGAATGAATAATTCACAGTGAACCATCTGGACCCTGGTTTTGGAAACTTTTGAAAACCACTTCACGAATCTATCCCCTGAATTGTGGCATGTCAGAACGAAGTTCCACTTTATAAACATTTATTTTCCTGAACTGACCTTTCCTGATGCTTTGGTGTTCGTCAAAGTGGACCCATGTCTGGATGGTAGAAAGAATGCAGCGCACTGCAATGAAGATCAACAGGTTTAAAGCTAAGCATTTCACTAATGTTTCAACTGCATCTCACAGTTAGTTTAGCCATGTTGTTTAGAGATAAACAGAAAACAGAAACAGGATATGATATGGGATAGTTTGAAATCTTTTGCAAAGACTTAGATAAGAACATTGATACATGCTTTACTTTTTACTAATTAACATGTTGTATCTTGTTTGTGTCATCTGTAGAGAAGCAGAGTGAGCCAGGCTAGCCGTTTCCTGCACTGACAGCCTTTATGCTAAGCTAAGTATAGCTTCGCTTAGTTTAGTTAAGCTATCAACTCCTGGCTCCTGCTCCACATTTAGTGCAAAGACATAGTTTTGATCTTCTCATCGAACTTTTGGTAAGAAAGTGAATATGAGTATTATTTCTAAATTGTCTAACTATTCCTTTACGTAGACAAGTTCAAGAAGACTTTAAACTTTAGCTGCTTTTCTGCACATTTCCACAACTTTAGTGCTTCAACTACAAGAAAAAAACATGTTTTTTTCCTTGATTACAGGCGTAAAAGTCTGGTTCCAATGGAAGAGGATTAGAATGATATGTGAAAAATTTATTTGAGAACTGAAATACATTTTTCACGTGGCCCTAATCCTCTTCCGAAGGTTCCAACTATGACTGACCAAAACAATACAATTAGATAAAACAAGGTGCAAACCCTGTTAGGAAATACATTCTTAAATAAATCAGCCTCTCCTTAACCTCTCAAGTCCCCTTGATGATTTGTTTTTATACATGGAATTCAATTTAGTTATTCAATTCATTATCACTCCAGACAAGAGGTAGTCTGAGGACATCTGGTCAGGGAAAATCACTTTTGATGAATAAAAATGGATTATTTTGACGATTAAACCTGCAACATTTCTGTTATGGGGGAAGAACAAGACCTCCCTGCTGTTGGACTTCATTATTTTATGCATGCAACATTCACAATTTAATGCTACAGAGACAGAAAGGTACTCACATCACATCACAATGATTTTTACAGTTTTATACTTTATTTCAATGGTGTACATTGTGCGACAATTCCACATGGAAGAAGAAGTAGATTTTTTTCTGACAGATATAAGGTAAACATTGATATCTAAAGTGTGAGCGTCAACATCGGTTGTTAATGGGTGTATCTGCAGAATGGTGATATCTTCAGTTCAAATGAGATATCTTCTGTTTGACAAACATGTAACTTTAGCTCTTGGTTGACAAAACAATCACACATTCAAAAACTGGATTTTTAAGATTTAGAGATTATTAACAAAAGCTGATATTCTGCTTCACAAAAACAAGCTCTTCACATATGCATCTGGTTCCACGCACATTTTCAGCTTTTCTTAGTTAAAAGTCCAAACATCTGTTCTGTGGTCCGACCCAGTCATCTGTCCTCTCCGGCACTACCAGATGGTACGTTTAACACCTGCCCAGATGGAGCGCTTGGTTCCTTGTGCGGCTCGTACGTCGTCCCAGTTCAGCCGGGTGTTGGGGATCTCGTCCTCGGGCTCTGGGTCGGGTCGCACGCCGTCTTTGGGACTCCCCACCACTATGGGCAGCGGGCCGCGCTCCGACTGGAACTCAACAACATGGAGCTGCTTCTTGTCTGACAGCGTCTGATGGGTTTCCTGCAGGATGAAAGAATCAGAAGAGGAGATGCATGTTAGTGATAAGATGGATAGCAAGACTGAGGCTCTGAAGTCATCTGGACAACCTCTAACATTCGATGAGCCTGATGATGGAAAAGGAAACAAAAAAAGAGGAAAAGGGGTTATAGACATTAATTTTACCCTGCTTGTTTGCATTAATAGCTCCAGAAGATGAATGACTGCAGTGAAGGAATGATGTGCCATAAAGCTTTATGTGCACAGGGGCATATTTTTGTGTTTAACAAGTATTTTGGCGTGTTTATTTCCCTGAAATAATTGTCTTCTTCTTCTACTGTAGCACAGGAATCATAAATAGTATTTACATCACTTAAATCCTAGTAAAAACTGTCAGATTCACAAATATACTGAAAGGAAAACAGCAATTTCTGAGAATATGAGAAGATATTTTTAAAACAAGAGGCAACTGGTTAAGTGTCATCTGGGATTTTAGACCTTTGTAACATCTGCCAGAGATCTATTTTACATCACATCCAACTCACCTTTACAGACTTGCTTTATAATGTTCTTAAACAAAATGTTTTCAACCTCCCTATACTGCATGAGATAAGATTTTGTTCTATTGTTTCTGACTTTCCATTGCGAGAGTAAAAGAAAGAGAGTTGCTATTCCTGCGGCTATTAAAACTAATTCCTTTTTGTACACCCGCCATGTCGTTGTGACCTCACCTGATTGGCTAATCCAGTGAAGAGAGCCCTGGTGATGTTGAGGAGATTGACGGATCCTTCTACTTTGCAGTACATGTCTTGTATGCCGATCAGCTTGCACAGAGTGATGACGGCCCGGTGGCAGCGTAGACCGTAACCTGCAGAGAATCGAGCACAGTGATATTAACATGAGGACGGACGATATAAAGTCTTCTATCATGTGTCATTTTATATTGCAATATTGACATATCTTGTGTGGCAGTAAACTGATACTAGTGCAATTTGATACTAATTATGGGGAAAATAGGGACAGTGTTACCCTTCTAATTAATTATTCTAACTGCTAGTGTAACAGAGAGGATTTCAGTCAGCACACAGCAGTGTTAGGGTGCAAAAATGTGAAATTTGTCTACAAAGGTAAATGCGAAATTCAATATATATGAAGGATTAAGTTTCCGATATTAAATATATAATTAATGAATATTTACTTGGATTTAAATAGAGCTTTTATTTCGAGAGCATTGCTGTTTTTCCTATACTTCATACCAAATGACATCCTTCTTTCCAGTAAACGACCTGGAAATTATTATTATTATTATTTTAATTACAGACCTGTGACATAAAGCATTACCTGAGTTCCTGTAATTCCACGGTATACAGTATAGTGTCATACAGCCCAACCCTGTTGAGTACACACTAAGCTGCTGAACGAATACAGACATACCTTTGTTTTGTTTCTTCATGCGAAGATTTGATCTTTTGAACTTGGAGTCAATGTCATGATAAACTGTTGGTGAGAAAAAAAACAAAACCAAAAGAATTTTACTCACTGGATACTATATGGATCAGGAGAAGAAGGAGATAACAGCCAGCCAAACTGACCCATAATAAAGACAGAATTATTTGTTTTGTTTTGCATCTTCCTGTTCTCCCTGAGGTTTTGTGTTTCTCTACCTGCCCACCAGATGTCCTTCTCCACATGCCGGTGTCTCCTGCTCACTGCAGCAGCTGCGGCTGATTAGTTATTCAGCCACACAGTCCCTGAATGGGAGTTAAGGACTGTACAGCTCCATAGCTTCAGGTTAAATCCTACTTATCTTCACTCTTAAAACATCTCAATGGCTGCTGCTCCTACATCCACACTTAACAAATTAGATTTCGTAATGGGATGCCGCAGCGATAGAGAGGAAAGAGTGGATGGATGAGAGGAGAAAAACAGTAAAAGAGGTAGAGAGTTAGGTTCAACCTAACATTTAGTTTTGCATCCTGCTGGGTGAAGAAATCTAAAATGCAAAACTAAATGTCTCTCTCACATACACACACACACACACACTGCAGTGAGGAGTGAACATTTGCTGTGGCTGCAGGAGGTCCAGGTTCATTCGTGACGCACGGATCCAAACAGCGACAAAGTCAGAGCAGATCCAAAAAAAGAAAAAGCCTCCTTGATACGAACTCTTTTATATTCCAGTATTTGTGAGTATTTTTGCTGTTTTTTCAGGCTCCCAACACTGAACTAAAACTCTTTCTTGACTTACATGTCAACCAAACGCACCAAAAAGTGTTAGTTTGGTTGTTCTTGATGAAAAAGGCCTGAAGACAGAAGGATGCTCTGCCTACAAAAGACTGGAAAAGAACGAAACGCCCCAAAACAAAAACAACCAAACACGCAGCCACATTCAGATTTATGCAAATGTGCTTTGACTTTGTTTGTATGTTAGCTGAACACCAATGAAGCCACATGAATATTCACACAGTAAACCTGGTGCTAGGAGACTGGGAATACTGGTGCCAAAACCAAAACAACAAGGTCAGCAGAGCGCAAACATCTGCCAGATCTTACTTACAAACCTGCTGTCTCCCTAATGTTTCCTGTTTGTTTACCAGGTTTGTTTTTCCATCAAAACTAATCAAACATGTCTGGTGGCCAACTTGGGGGACGCGGCATAACAATTACAGCGAAAAACTGTTCATCATCTGCTGGAATAAATCCCAGATCTGGACTGCCACCAAAACTTGAGTGATTACTGGCCTGAATGCGATCTGTCCACTGAATTTCAGCTGAGTCGACATTTAGGGGATATCTGAATGTGTATCAAACAGACAGAGGGGTTCAAAATCTTATAACTTTGCTGGTAATGATCTGAACGGCTCCACTGAGGGAGCAACGAAGGCAGAAAGGAAACAAAAATGATTTGATGTACAAAATTTTTATTTAATTACAATTACAGTGAGATAAACCTCCAAAGACGTAACCAATCACATGACAGTCAAGACGGGTTGCAGTGAGAGCTGGCATGTGGGCAAATTTGATTATTTTGGCCAAAAGATAAGTTAATTAAATTTTGAGCTTAATCGGGGTGGAAAAACAAGACCGCACACACACACACACACACACACACACACTCACAGACACCTCTCCTCTGGTTTCTGGCCAATACAGGAAGCTAACTTTCTCCTCCGGTGGGCGCAGTGGAGGCTTATGACTCACACACACACATTAATCTTTCTGGTTTTGCTCTCCAGCAGCAGCAGCAGCAGCAGCAGCAGCAACAGCAGCCAAATGGAGTTTTACAATGAGAAAGTTCAAGTGGTGCACTTTAAAGGGACAGTTTGGATTTTCTGAAGTGGGGTTGTATGAGATAGTTAACTACCGTCAGCCAAAGCAGCACTTTCTGACCCAAACAGCTGATCTGCGGCGTAATACAGTGCGCGGGAATACAGAAGTTCTACGGTTGAGAAAATGTAGTGCCAAAGGAAACTAGGAGCATGCTGACCCAAATCTACTGCAGGTAATACACTGACTATGGATACCCACCTCATAAAACCCCACTTCAAAAAATCTGAACTATCCCTTTAACGAGCAGGAGCTATGACAGGAGGACAGGAGAAGAAGAGATGGAAGGAGGAGAAGGAGTGGAAGTGATGAAGAACAAAAAGAGGAAGGATGTAGAGGAGAGGAAGGAAATGAACACACACAAACATCTTGACTTACTGGTGTGGTTGTTGTATCTTTCTATGTAGTACAAGTAGTGGATGGCTCTGTTCTTGGCCTGCACATCACAGTCACATGACAGAAACACACATACAGAGTGTCATTTGTAGTTTGAAAGTTGACATTTGTTATTATAATAAGCACTTCAGCTGGGGAGTTTTGGCAGAAATGGTCTGGACTAGAGCTGCAACTAACGATTACCGTATTTCCTCTAATAGTAGCCAGTAGTCAATTGAAAGCCAGGTCTGTGATAATGGCCGGGGGCGTGGTCAACACAAACAAACAAAGGTCGGCCCCAAAAACAGGCCAGGGGAAAAAACAAGGGTGAATAAACTCCTGGTGCCTATTATATCCAGGTAACTACTATTTAACTGGCACGCACATTATATAACTCCAGGTCTATGAGTACGTGCAGAGCTCTCTAATGTGAGCTACATTTCCACTGCTTTAATTTAATACATTCATCAATATACATGCTATTTTCACTCAAAGCTGATTGTCACAGTCAAAGATTGTATTTTATCTCCTCAAGCCTCTAAAAGTCAACAACTCAACATGTGGCAAGGAGTCCCAGTTAGACTTTGCTTTATTTTATCACAGGCCAAAAAGGTCGGGAGCCACTGGTCTAAAATCTCCACAGCAGCTACTTAAAAAGGACCTTGAGGTGAGACTGTTTTGTCAACCGATTTTTCTAAGGTCAAGACTTGGATTTTTAAGGCAACACGGACAAAAAGTCCTTAAAGTGCAAAGAAATAAAATGGAATTTTGAAGCCTGCCGTTTCCATGACAACAAGGCAAACTCCATCTGTGGATGAAGATCATGTGATGTGATCAAAAGAGCCGGACCAGCTTATAAATGGACCTTGAGTTGAGACCGTTTTGTCAAATTCTAAACGCTGTGCCCACCTTGAGGCTTTTGGATCCTCACAGCAATAAAATTGAAAACAATCAAGCTCTTCAGTCTTACATAAGTACTGTTTTTGATGTTATTTAATAAAAAATGTTAAAAAAAAGAGCTTAGAAATGACAAAATGTGAATATTAACTTAAATATGGACTAAAAAAACAAAGTTGTGAATAACAACAAGGTTTAACAGAATAACGATGATGATTTCAAATTGAAGACTGTCATACCTTCCTCAGAGCTGTTTGTCTGTCCGCTGCCTTACCCAACGCAAAACCTGTTGAAAGAGGGGAGTCAGTTTTCAAACATCTCCGAGAGAAAAGAAAGTATAAGAAAAGTTTATAGCATTATTTCTTAGTGATGATGCCAATTAAACACCATTCATTCCAAGATTGTAATGTTTCAAATATTGTTAAATGAGTAGTTTGGGTTTTGATAAGAAGCTCATAACATCATTAATACTGTAGAGTGATGACATTTTATATTTTAAATAAAGCAGCTCTATCAGCATCTGTTATAGAGTTTCCTCAGCATTTTTTTCTGTTTAGCTGTTCACTACAGAAGAGCTTGAATTGTCAAAACCAGTTTCTCCACTTCCACATATCTTCAGAGGCTGAAGAGTTTTCTAAGTTTTCACTTGGAAACACTTTTCGACTTTTACAAACACTCTGAAACTGTCGAAATCATTTTTGGTTCGAGGAGTAGATATTATTCCTCATTTGTAAATAATCACATATTTTTCAGGCCAAATAAACTTTCCATCAATCTTTACGATATTTTTCTGCAGATTTCTTTTTATGTGTAATTTTTAAGTCCCCCTCCACTCAAAAATATGATTTTTTTTTCTTATAGTTATGATGTTATGATGTCCTTAACTGTGCAGAATGACACATGTGCAGAGTTTGACACCATGACACTGTTTTCACATTCATCTGATGAAAGTGGAAAGTTTCTCCGAGTTCAGGGTGTGTGTGTGTGTGTGTGTGTGTGTGTTCGAGCATGATTTGTGACATCATAACTAGGGTCCAATAGGCAACTTTCCAGTGTGATGTGGAAACTTGAAGCCTTCAGTGCACAAACACTGAGAACGGACTTCACCATGAAGTAGCAGATATCTTGTGTCCAGCAGTTAAACTTAGACTATTCATAGAGTCTAGATTTTTCAATGAATGAGAAGGATTTTAACGTGGCAATTCTACTTTTATAGTGGAAAAACCATATCAGACACACATTAGAGTATTTTTATAGGTCTTAAAATATGTCTGGAGGGGGTCTTTAAAGTAAAGTTGTAATGATCTATGTTCAGTGTTTAGAGGGAATCGTACCTGCAGCTCCGTTGCCGTTTCCCACAGCAACCAGGCAGCTGATGGACCTCTTCCTGCCCTCCTTGGCCGTCATGTTGAACACACTCTTTACCTACGACGACAACGAACAACAATTAAGAACACCAAACCGTGAAAGAGAGAGAGAGAGAGAACCTGATCATTAGTTAGATTTAAAAGGTGCTGGTCGGTGGATTTTCCTTTCTTTGGTCAAAGCCAGCCAAGTCTTCATGCTAACAGAAACATTTGACAATACAACAGATTGTTATGGGATTTCATGTCAGTGTGTGTGCCGATGTAGAAAAGGCTGCCTGTCCGGATGTGATTTTCATTGATCTGTTGGTAAACAGAGCACATGGTCATCTATCACAGCTCCTGGTCCTCCCCTGTTCAACCATGCAAGCTGCTCAACTACCTGCAACACAGCTTTAGAAACACCAGGGGGCAGCATTGATACACCACGGAGAAGAAGGAGGAGGAGGAGGAGGAGGGAGGGAGGGAGGGAAGGTAGGTGATTAGAAAAAGAAGGGATTAGGAGGTAGGAGTGACAGCAGAGAAAAAACAAGAACGTACAAAGGAGGAGATACCAAGGTCAAACCTAAGAACAGGGCAGGTCAGAGGAGTGAGAGGGTGAAGAACATTAAGTAACTTGAAAATGTGAAGGGAGGAGAGGAAAGAAAAGTGATGGTGGACAAGAGGGAGTAGAAGACGAGAGAGATGAATGAATTATGATAACGAAAGGGGGAGAACTGGGTTGGAGAAGGGATGGAGGAGAGAGAAGAGGAAAGCCAAAGAGGAGGAGAGTAGATGGAAAGGGAGATGAGAGGGAGGTAAAAGAGGAATTAATTCCTCTTTTACCTCCCTCTTTTGACACGAAATACTTAAGATGATTAAGAGGACAAAGAGAAGAAACAAAGACGACAAGAGGATGAAGAATAAGGAAAGAAAACAAAGAAAAGCAGAGGAGGAGGCAGAGTGACACAGCAGAACAGAAGACAGCAAAGGGTCTGGGATACATTAGTTAAAGTCCTATTGCACTCAAACATGCATTTTGCTCATTGTTATTATACTTGGATGTTTGATCTTCACTGTGCAGAATGATGTATGTGCAGAGTTTGACACTACAAGACTGACTGAAGTTTTTCGGTGGTCTCCTTAAATCTGATTTTGAAGTGTGGACCTACAAGCGTGATTTGTGACATCACAACTAGTTTGGAGCCGATTGTGGCCCAGTATACAACAAGTGTGATGTGGAAAGTTGAAGCCTCCGGTGCACATACTGTACACTGAGAGTTGACTGCTCAGTGACGTAGTTCAACTTTTGAAATGAAAAATATTTGCATATTCATAGATTTTGGATTTTTCAATGAGGGAGAAGGATTAGATGTCGTTTTAAGAATTTCTTATGAGGTAATTTAACTTTCTGTGGAAAAGCCACATCAGACGCAAATCATTATTTAAAGCTACAGTAGATCAAGTCAAGTCAAATAAATTTTATTTGTATAGCTCAATATCACAAATTTGCTTCAGGGGGCTTTAAAATCTGTACAGCAATACAAAATCCTCTATCCCTAGACCCCCGATTCAGATAAGGAAAAACTTCCTCCCATAAAAACCACTCATACTGTTGTTTGCACGAGTTTCCTGCTTCCAGCTTCGGCCGTCCTCCTCACACTCAGGCTGCTTCTGTGCTCTTGTGAAACATCTGTTCTCGGATTTATGCTCTGCTCTGAGTTTTTGTTCAATAACCTCATCAAAATCCCCCGACTAAAAGAATGCCAGATGTAGTGTTGACCATTGAAACGGATCCCTGCCTTCTTGCAGGTGTGTTTGCTTTACTTCTTAGAGCGTCCCATACGGGTGGTTACTCTTTAACCAGGTTCATCCACTCCCATCCTCCAGGGCTTTATTAAATGTACTCACTTGTTTTCTTGTATGATTTTTGGAATAAAAAGACAGTTAATATACATACTAATGTCTGTACTTTTTCTTTTACTATAATTGCTACGTATAATCGTAGCCGTATAGCACACAGGCTTCCCGTCTGTGTGCTAGAGGAGAAAACAACGTTACCTTCATGGCTTCATAAATTCAACACAAAAATCCAAGAAGCAGCTGAATGTCACCATGATACATAAAACAGAGCCAGTTATACTTATGAGTTAATTAGGCTGAGTTAATTAAGATAATTATAACAGTGATTAGAAGATATTTTTTATGTCATGGTACTTTTCTTCACATAATACGTGTTATTAATAAAAACTTTAATTTTATAGTAGATTAGAGCATTTAAGACTACTTTATTATTTTATATTTAAAGCTGCAATAACTAATTTTTTTGGCCACTTGGGGGCAACAGAAAAAAGTTCTGAACATAACATGACACATCATCACCTTTTAAGTTTATATGTTGGCAAACAGTTGCTTCTTTGCACATCCAGCAGTTACGGAGCAACATTATCATTCATTTAGAGTCGTGTTTCTGTCCACCTGGTGAATTTAAGTCCTATATTCACTCTCTTTCAGCCCTGATTTTGGTCTCTACCAGCTCCTGAGGAAAACATCTGGCTCTTTAGCTGCTAAATGCTCCACTGCACAGGTAAGGTACAGTTTTGTTTTTCAGAAACTGTAACCGAATAGTTAAGTTTTCTGTAAAACCACAACAATGAGCTAAAACTCTCTGTAGACCTGAAGGGAACTGTATATTCAGCTGGTAATTCACTGTTGATACATCACCATAAGTAGCCTCTTTCACATTACACAGTCATTTGATCTATTGTTCATATAAAATATTGACTAGTGCAGCTTTAAGTACAAAATAGCTATAAAGCAGTATTGAGTTAGGCTTTGTTCAGACTGCAGGCAAATCAGATTTGTCTCTCAAACTGGATCTTTATGACAGACTGTCCGCACTGTTATTTGCAAGTGATCAGATCAGATTTGTGTGTCTAGACATCACCGACCTATTTGCATGGGTTGCTGTGGTAACTATGTAGCTTTCCAACACAGGGGCATGAGAAATAGAGATCCATCATCTCGCCCTCACAGTGCAGAAATTCCAACAGGACTGTTGTTCTCTGTGTTGTCCTCTATACCGCTCTGCTGGTAGCAACATGGATTCTGCTCTGCCGCTCTGATGCACTTTCATCACTCTAGATTTGACATTGTCGTTGTGTGTCGCATTGCAAAAGACACTTTGAAATCTGATTTGAGCATCCAGACCGTCCAGACCGAGACACATCTGCAGAAATCCAATTGGAATCGCATTTCAAACCACCTCCAACTTTCTAAAATCAATCTGGATGCCAAAAAAACAGATTTGAGCTGAAAGTCTGAACAAGGCCTTTTCAATACTGATTACATGACAACCTTTACTGTAAGATAACACACACAGGGAGCAGACACAATATGACAGCCTGTACAATCTAGTGTGATTCAATAAAGAAGCTCTGCATGAAATATTATCTTTGTGAAGGTCTTTTTTTTTCCCCTGAAACTGAGTCAGTTCAGCGCTGTGGTTTTAAATGTTTTGGAGCTGTGTGTGTGTGTATCACTTTACTGTGGCTGTATAGTTGTGGGTGGGACTGATGGGTTTTTGTGTTCATGTTGTACTTGTGCTTGTCAAGTTAAAATATTGTGGTTATTTCTAAGGCTGTAGTTCGTGGTGGTGTTGTACTGATCTGTGCTCTATTGTGAGGTGTAGACTAGTGCATCTATTAATCTATACAAACACAGGAATACCTACTCTATATTACCATACAACAAAGGAGGTAGGAAGAAAAGTGAAGAGCTGATAATATATTCAATACTATCCTTATCAAATATCTATTATCTTGTAGAAAAGATATAAGAAAATATGATTTTTATTACTTTGGATATATTAAAGCTTCCACTACTCATGTTGTGAGTGTGTATGTGTGAAAGAAAGAGCGTGAAAGTAATTAAGAGAAACAGACAATACTGAGAAAACCATATAGCGAATGGTGAAAGTGTGCATGTGTGTGTGTGAGAAAGAAAATGAAAAAAGTGAATGAGAGAAAAGTCAATGTGTGAGAAACTGAATTGAATTTTAAAAATGGCATTTTTCATTATTGTCTGACATTTGATTGACTAAACGATGAATCCAGACAATAATCGGCAGATTAATTGTTAGTTGTCACTGTACAGAAATCATTTCCAGTCAGTCCACTGTGTGATAAGAGGCTTATTCAACTCAACAGGAAGCTGACACCCTGAACTTTACTCTTTGTGGTCGTCCAATGGTCTGACCCAGACAAGAAAATCTACCGTTCTTCTTTCTGACAGAATATCTTTAAGCAAAAACGGTTAAATCAACTGGAAAATGTTCAAACTCCAAAAGTGCAAACAAGTCCTCTGATCTACAACACAGCAAAAATAAATGTGCTATTTGTCACATATTGTGAAAAAAAAGGACACCCCATCCTGTGAACTGGATCCAGGTGTGCTATGTGTCTGTTTGTGTCTATTGCCCCATATACCAGCCTCCAGCTGTTCGGCAATCACTAGCAGCCTTTTGGGGACTTATCTGGGCCAAAAACCTCAGTTCACCTCGATGCTTTCATCCTCGCCAGAGAGAACAAGTGACAGAGCAGCATTGAATTTCAGCTGAGGGAACTTCAAAGTCAAGATCTGCCTTCAGCTTTGCTAGTTATGTAACACACACACACACACACACATGCACGCACACACGCACATTTCAGTAAAGGGTTTACAATCTGACTGCAGGGCCACAGCAGAAGGATTGGGGTCAGGGTAGCAGCACAACACCAAAACACAACCCTGCAGGACACACGCACACAGTTCATAATTTTGCTGCTAACATCTGAAAATAAATTTTATCTGGCTATTATCACAAACATGGCCACATCCACATGGTCACACAAACACACACACACACACAGCCATGGTGACATGTCTCTGCTACACCTCCACATACTTAACACACTTCCCTACCTTACTGTACCATAAACACACACTGCTGTTGATTGAAACATGCACAGTAACTACCAGGTAGTTTTATAGCTTAAATGCAAAATATACTGTCCACACTGCATGTCAGACTGCTTGCATACTGTGGCTGCAGGCCTGTAAAGCAAGAGGACAGCAAGATATCCTTTCTTGCTGTCAAATGTGAGCGTGTGTGTGTGCCGTTGAGGATATGGAAACTCTACGCCTCTGCAAAAGATTCTGACCAGATGGGATCTGAAACGCTGTTTTCATGAATCAAATCAACAAGTTATTATTTCTCAAGTTTCAGTGTGACTTCAGCGTGAGCCTGTTTCTAACAGAAGTGTGTGTCAGTGTCTGCAGCGATGTTGAGCTTTTGGATTTGTAATTTTAGCGTGAGATGCAGCAGTTCTGGCTCAGCATTAGCAGCAGAACAGATGGGCTGAGTTTTTCTCCACCGGATGAGCGACAGCATGGCGGTGGGAGGATGCTTCTAGCTCGCTCTCACTTCTGTTTCATTTCTTATTTTCTCAATCTGTTGCTGCACGTCTCCCTATCTGTATCTGTCTATACTCTGCAGTGCAGGGGAGGAGGTTTCACCGCATGAAACCAGAAGGTACTGTGAGGGCACAAACCTCCGCCAACGCTGAACATTTTCTCTGACTTGCTGTTGCACAACTATACATCTCTCCTTTCGCTTGGGTTTTAAGTTGATGTCTTGACTCTGCAAACACGCTGAATAGTGTAATAAGTTTATTTATTCCTGCGCAACTGAAAAGATTTCTTCCATATGGTGTTGGTAGAGGACGGGACAAATTTCTGCTGTAGACATTTACATTTACAGAGCTTGATTAGCTTGTACTACATATCACAACCTCTTGACTTTGTACTACACTGTACATTTCTCAAAGACCTTTAGTAGAAAGCTAACACTTTGTGATATGTAGCACAACAAGCTAGCGAAGCACTGTAAACCACTGATGTATAAAGAGAACTGGATACAGCGTCGGAGGCGGGGCCCCATTCATTCCTATGAAAGTTGCTCAGTGGTGCATGAAGCCAAAAAAAAAAATCGACTTCCCAGTATAAAAGTACCCGGATCTTCTGCATTGTGCGGCCCATAGAGCTTGCACACTTTGAACAATTGCACAAATTGAATGGAGATAAAACAATTCAATTATGCGGCTCTTCTAGGCTTTTGAAATGTGATCGGACTGAACGGATTTAATTCTGATAGTGAGACAAGTCATTTTGTGGGGTGTGACAGAAAAATGTATCCCCTGATTTACAGACGTTTCTTTCACAATGTAAGTCTATGGGAAAAAGTCTTTTTGGGCCAGTGTGCATCACGTGACGTTGTAATTACACGGTTTGGCCACTATGTCAAATTTGCTTCAAACCCTGGCGCTCTTTATAGATCCATGCTGTAAACAGAACCGCATTCATGCACACGCTCAGTCACGTCTGCCTTACATGGAACTACTCTTTGGAGAATGAAAACGTGATTGCTATTATTACTCTTTGTAGCCATTTCTAAACAAACTAATGTGTCCATATACTATAGTGGTGAAGGAACATGTCATCCAGTGCAACGGTGAGGCTCACTGACGTTTTTAATAGTTTTTGGACAACAACGGAGGTTTACAGCACAGAGGAATAAAATATATCAGGCTTTGGATACACACACAATACTTGTAAGTAGGATCGGTTCATTGTTGGTTTGGCTTTGCACATGAGAGTTGTTGACTATAAGAGAAATATAGAGAATCACTATACATATCCTTTAACTTCTAGATATCTGCAGTGGTGTTTGAACTTCTACACAAATACTGGCAGGACTTGGTAAGAAGTCTCTGTGTCAGTTTGTGTTGTAGTTGTGACTCAAAATTGATCCTCCAATTGAAATTTCAAATCGGGTCCCTGACCAAAATGTGAATTAGTTCAGTTTTTTTGGAGATCCTGCTGAGTAAAGGATTCTAAAATTACATACTAAACAGCGATGGGAGCAAAATAGTCAAATTCATTTGAATTAATATGAGTTCATTGTAAAATAGTCATGATATAAATTGTTTTAAAATAACCTTCCAGAGCTCTCTGACACACTCAGCACATGTTGATTAAGAGGAAGAGCAAACGAACGGCAGTACATTAATGTGCTGGTTCAAACGTAGATAGCAGTTTGTCTGAACTAACTTGTACTTCTGACAGATTGCTGTCTAAAAAAAAAAGTTGATAATAACCACTGAGCAGAAAAACAATCGTCATGCTGGCACAGTAATCATGCATCAATCAGGCAAATGACTCAGACGTGTATGTGAGTGAAAAAAAAGAAAAGACAAATTAAACTGATTCATTTAGGGCTATTTGTGAATTCATGTTCATACACTATGTGGGAAAAGTTAAAAGTATAAATAAGAATCTTACAACAGAACCTACACAATAAACACATGAAATACATCACATTTAATTGAAACTGGCGTGTTTGTTGGCAATTTAAAATCACTTTAAGTGAAAATAAAGGCTTAGTAAAAAGTTAGCTCATCTTGTAATTTCAATAACTCAATATTGCCTTCATTAAAAAATGTACTGTACACCTGTGAGCAATTTAGTATGAATATCATAAGCTAAAACATGTGTTAATAAAACTATTCATTTTTGTTCTTCTTAAATGAGCACAAATATTACTTGCCATCACTTCAAGTGGTGGATAAAACGAACTTTAATGGAAATGACGCTCCTAAATCACCAGTTTTGGAAAGTGCCCTTCAAGAAAAACTATCTGGATGAGCTTTAATGAACAGTGTGTGTCCCTGGGTCAACTTTAATGAATGATGTGTTCCCAAATAAATTTTGACAACTATCTTGTTCTTGATGAAAATTGAGATTAACTCCCAAGATCACAGTGATGCAGGAGATCAAGCAGCGAGCTTTTATCCCCAAACACATGAATAACTGAGGACATATGCTATTTTTATTATCTTAATTACAAAGTCTATCATTATTTTGTTTAGAAAACTACAAGATTGGCTGTAAAAGCACCATTAACCTGCAGCAGATTTCAATGTCTTGACAGATTATATATATATATATATATATATATATATATATATATATATTTATGACTTGACTCTTTATAATCTTTATAATTAATAAAGATTATTAATATGCTGCATTAATTCCCCTTATGTGAGATTCACTTTAGATATTAAGTTGCGTACGTGCCTCAGTGAGCTCCACTTGGCTGTTAAAAAAAACATCTAATCCAATTGAAAGTTACTGCAAAGGTGCTCTCATTCTGCTCAATGTCTTATTACTTACAGCAAAACTTTCAAGGTTAAGAGTGAATGCCAGTAGATTGGCTGTGAAGTGCTACTTCATGAATGCAGGTGTCAAAAAACAGGTGGATCCAAGGACGAATCATTAGACCGGAGAAAGAGAGAGAAGTTAGACTTGTACTTTTGCTTTGTGATCAATAAGTCATAACCAAAAGGTACCAAGGCACACTGCTTTGCAAAAATTAAAAAGCCTCTAATAAGTGGGCTATGTGTTTCAACTCACAGTCTTTTTCAGGGCTTGTAAAAAACTAGTGAGAGCTCACAGATATACCAAGGCTGGTGTTAGCAGCTACCAGGCAATCAGAGTAGCAATGGATAATTGACACAGGTGCAGTCAAGAAAGTGTCCACCACCAGAGAAGTTGTTAGGCCCAGCGGGGGTGCTGAGCAAAACTCGGAGGACCAGCTGAGATTGTCACTAAAATGAGAATAGTTGGTCTTTAAAGGAGTCCACCTTAAGTGAGCCTGGGCTGTAGTTGTCACTAGCTTCAGGATGAACCCCCTTCAAGCAAGACATTCAGGCTTGGACTCGCAATGGCCCTTAACTTGAAGATCCAAAATGTTTCTCTTTGTAGCACTTTCTGTAGTTTACCTCCTCCCCTCCTCAGACATGTCTATGGCCTCTATATCTACTGCTTTGAGTGAGTCCGGGTTACATCCATGCTGCTGTTCATAATGCTTGGCCATGGGGTAGTTTTTCATTTCCTGTGCTCAGCGATTCTCTCTTTCAGTTTTCTTTTTGTTCTCTCCACATAAAAAACAGCCACATGGGCAGTGTAGGTGGTATACTAAATGAGTGGTGTTGCAGTTAATGAGTCCTTTTATAGCATAGGTTTTATTTCAGTGCATGTCCTTGAAGTTGTTCGTTTGTTTACATGGTGTCACAGTGATTACATCCACCACACTTGGAAAAAGCCTTGTGGTCCTTGATTGAGCAAAGTGCCCTTTATGTCTCCCGGATCAATTTGTCTCTTACAGTAGGTGCTCTTCTAAAACTGACAGCTGGTGCAGATAGGAACACATCTTTAAGAAGTGGATCACTTTCTATGATTTTCCAGTTATTTTTAAAGATTTGCTTTATTTCGTTTGCCCTAGTGTCTCCTGTGTCACAAAGTATAACTTATTTTCCTGATTCCTTTTGTTTCTGTTGCAGGAAATCCCGTCTTCTCAATTTCTTAGCTTTAGTATAGGCCTCGTTAATAGTATTTGTTTTGTAGCCTCTATTTAGAAACCGTATTTCCTTTGATTTAGCTTCACAATCTGGCTCTTGATCACAGATCCTCTTAAGATGTTGAAATTGTCTGTATGAGATGTTCTTTTTAAGTGTTGGGGATGAAATCTATCTGCCATACGTAATGTGTTTATAATATAGAGGTGTCCGTCATTGTGTTTCGTTATGGTATGGTCCAAAAAATCAATCTGTTTGAAGTCATACCGTAAACTCAGTTTCAGGTTGTCATTTGTAGTATTGAAATATCCATGAAAGAGGTCTTGTGGGCCTTCTTTGTGGTCTATGTTGGTATATAAGGAAGCAGGATGTAACCTCTATTAGCAAGTTTCTAAAAAAACTAAGATTATTGCAAAAGTATCTCTCTTCTTATTGCAGATAACCAACTTCAGTGAAGTACTGGAACCTATACTTAGGAATCATCTAAATTTTATTTAATATGGGTATTTTTCTATGTAATTATTTTTCTACATGCCTGTCTGTGAATATCTGATGCTACTGATTATTTATGATGGATTTGCTAACTATAAGTCTGGCAGCCCACCAGGCCTAAGTTGACCCCCCGTCAGACCTTAGCATCTGGGAATTTAAAAAAAAGAAAAAAAAAGAAAAGTATTTTAACATGTTTTCTTAACTAAAATGTGTTATAAAAGTAGCATAGCTCCTTTAAGGAACAGCTCAGTGCACAGCAAGTGCACGGTTGAGAGAGAGAGAGAAAGAAGGAGAGAGAGAGGGGGGGGGGAGCATGTGTGACGATGAGGCAGCTGCGACTGGGGCAGAGAGTATGAAGTTAGCAGTATAGCTGTGAACGGTGTAGAGTGTGTACACTTTAGGCTATTTGTTGGTGAATACGTGCTACAACTCCTCAAGACCCAAGCCAAGATCCTGTGTCTTGTTTGCCACCCAGTTGAAGTGAAGGTGGTTAGCATCGAAGCTAGTGACAACTTCAGCCCAGACTCACTTAAGGTGGACTCCTTTAAGGACCAACTATTCTCATTTTAGTGACAATCTCAGCCGGTCCTCCGAGTTTTGCTCAGCACCCCCGCCGGGCCTAACAACTTCTCTGGTGGTGGACACTTTCTTGACTGCACCTGTGTCAATTATCCATTGCTACTCTGATTGCCTGGTAGCTGCTAACACCAGCCTTGGTATATCTGTGAGCTGCTACTTGTTTTTACAAGCCCTGAAAAAGACTGTGAGTTGAAACACGTAGGCACTAAGCCCACTTATTAGAGGCTTTTTAATTTTTGCAAAGCAGTGGACCTTGGTATTTTTGGTTATGACTTATTAATCACAAAGCAAAGTACAAGTCTCACCTCTCTCTCTCTTTTTTTGGTCTCAAAACTTTCAAGGTTGTTGACTTCACAAAGGGAGAGGGGAAAAAAAAGAAGACAAAAGGCTATGTTGTGACACTGACAACGCTCCATCTCTGTTAATGAAATCACTGAATCCTGTCCAAGTGGCTGCTGTACCTGGAGAGTGGCCATGAACATCACTTCTCCCTCTGTCACTTTAACTCTCCTCCATTTCTTTTCTTTACTGTAGCCTTTATTCTCTGTCATCCCTCCTGCTCTCTTTCATCTCTCTGGAGGTCCAACTGATAGCAGCTCTTACTGAGACTGTAAGGGATTCAACTTGAGGGAAATTTTTGAGGCTGTAGTTTGTAATGTTGTTATGTCGGATTAAATGAAATATTAGTGTGCAAGTTTTTGCCGCTACGCATCCTCACACACACATCTACCTAAAACCTGCATTCATTTGTGGGCAGAACAACACTGACATAACAGTACCAGTTCAAAGTTTGGGAATGGGAAGGTGTGTCCAAACTTTTGATTGGTACTGTACTTACGTCATTGCTGTGTAACAAACATTTGCATGCGGCAACATTAGCATTCATTCGGAGTTGTGTTTTTGGCCACCTGACGGATGTAACTTCAATATTCACTCTCTTTCAGCTCTGTTTTGGTTTTCACCAACTCCTGAGAAAAAAATATCTGTCTCTTGTCACTTTAAACTGAAAACAAATGCCTGGAAACAATGTTGATGACAGCGGTAAAGTTGTGGCCATAAAAATAAAACAATGAGCTGAAAGAGGCCAAAACGCTTTGTAAATTTTGCTGCCGCCAGCCTATATAGGTTATAGTCTTTTTTATGGGTGATGTATGAACTTGCTGTTTGACAGCACAATTTTAATTTGGAGATTAAACAAGTTATTCACTCAAAAATCACATGAATACCAACTAAATACCCACCACCATCACTATAATTAAATTAGCAAGTGTTTCAGTTACTTGATATAGGGCTGGGTATCAAACCTCTATAGTATTTTGGCACCAACCAAAATGTGGTCAAAGCACTGAGCATTAATAAATGTCAAGTACTGAATGTCGGGTCAGCTTCGGAGTCAGACAGTTCCTGATTTAAATAATATTTGTTTTGGCAAAGTTCTTGTGTTGCTTCCTGTGTTCAGATATTTAACACTGAGAAATTTGATTTTGTTAAATGAAAAAAAGGTTTTGTAGAAAAGCATGTTCTTATTCCTCAAAGTAAGGCATTGAAAAAAAAAGAAACTCAGGTATCTCATATCAAGGCCAGAGTGTAGATTAGGTTAAATACATAGGAAATCAGTATATACTATACTAGAGTACATATGTTATATATAATTTATGGAGTACACATTGGATATCAGTCAATATTTGATTAAGTATTTAACTGATTTAATAATCAATTCTGGAGTAGATATGATGATTAATTTTCTCTACCGTGAATGACTTACTGTAATTGTAAAATGAAATATAAAACCTTGCATTAGTCTAGCCCTGTTTGCCCTTCTCCTCTCTTTTTACTTTCTTTTCACTTTCCTCCATCTCTCTCTCTCTCTCTCTTCATGACTTTCTAAGACACACTCACAACCTTTCCTCCTCCTCCTCCTCCTCTCTCACTTCCTCTTCCACTCTTCCTCTAGCTCTCTCTGTCACCCTCCCTCCTCCTTTTCCCTCTGCTCCTGTTGGATGTATTCGCTAATGGCATGCCGGCGTCATCGTCCTTGGGAGACAAGCCTTTTATTCCAGTAAGCCTTTTCCATTTCATTAGGCCAGAATTTATAGTGGCACATGCACACACACACACACACGCCCAGACACACACACACACACACAGACACACACACACGCCCAGACACACACTCGCGCACACACATACACACAGGGTATATTTATAGAGGGAGATGGCACCATAAAAGCGTCCATCAGTTTCCAGGGGGGAGCCTAATGTCTGTGACACCACTCTTATTTATGCAGGCAGGAGGGCTGGGGAAGACTATTAATGTAACACACACACACACACACACACACACTGACTGTAATAATGTCTTTGCATGGAATAAATAGATGCAAATAAACAATGCAAAAGACTTATAGAACCAAATACAAAAAGTATCATTCACAAAAAAGAAGAAAACGAAACAAAGACATGCAAAAACAGACACACACACACACACACACACACACACTTGTTGTCCTAGGTCACGTTTGTGGACATTACATAGATTTAAATTAATTTCCTGGAGACTTATCCTACTCCTAACCACTACTTGCCAAACTCTAACATTAACCACTGACCCAAAAATCAGCTTTTCCCAAATGGAGACATGGCTTTTGTCACCAACTGGACAAGCCATCCCCAGTTAACTGGTCTTTAGTCTGAAATTTGTCCCTGAAAGTAGCTTATGACAGATACACACATACACAAGACACAATTATACATGTGTGCATGTATGGTGCATATAAACAGGTTAAATGAAAATCAGACATCTAATGTTGTAAGTTATTGCTTTTATGTACTGATTTACTTGCATGTTGGGTCTACCTGCATGGAACTACTGTATTGTGTGTGTGTGTGTGTGTGTGTGTGTGTGTGTGTGTGTGTGTATATATATGAGCGTGTGTGTGACCTTGTAGTATTACCCCCATTAGTTTAGTAGGGTACATTAGTGCTAATTGAATTAAGGTAAGATGACATGACAGAGAGAGAATCTAAATGAACTGAGTTTGTCCATAGCCAAGCCTACTGGTATCTCAGCTCACACACACACACACACACCAAGCTGCATTTATTCATTAATTCTTTCAAAAAATGAAGACCTGCTTGGCACAGTAGAGTAAGAAGTCTTAGTTAAGCTGGATTTATACTTCTGCATTAAGGCGTAAAACTGTACCTATGGCAGTTATGTAAGTAGACTCAAGAACTGTGATTGGCTGTTCGTGTTTTCTCCTACAAGTTCCTGATGGCGGTTAGAGATTGATCAGAGTAAAGACGACATCACTTTTAGAAAAAAAGATTAAATTATCACATCTAGCAAAACCATTTCCACCGCAGACCTTCTGCTCACCATGACCCCCCCGCGACAAAAATGGGACGACTGCATGTAATAGTCCATATTCAGTTATGAAACAATGTTGACCTTCCTGCCATCGCTCGTATCACAAAGTGCATGAAAGAAAGTGAATACAGTTACTGTGGGGAATATAATTAAGGCTCATTAAGGTCCAATCGTTTATGATAAACCTGTTTATACATCCTGTTGCACTGATTATAATGAGGTAAAATACAACACTGAGTATAATCATAACCTTAACCCCCTCGCATCAAGTATTAATCCAAGTTTAGATTTATACTTGCAGGCAAAACTGAACTGAAGGCATACAATACAGTTTGTTGTGTTCTATATTTTATTAAAATCTAATGACGTGAGTTCTCTGCCTTCGAAACAATATTTTTCTTAGAAAGAAGAATCCGTGACTATCAAGTGCACAAGCAATCAATTTTTCATATTATATTGCTCATTATATGATGATTTAAGGGCTACATCACAAAATGTCCTTAATTTCTGATGAGTTTTTCTGCATGAATGATTATAAGAAACTAGAGCTGTGTTTCATGAAGGAAACCTTTTGTGACTGATTTATTTGTATAGTATGGTGCAGAGGACAAAGTTTTGTGTTTGCAATATTATGTAAGTAATTTTGTTTGTCTGTGTTTGACAAGTGTTTCACCACTGCAACTGTATTTTGGTGTCTTGTAATTCCATGTGGGCTGACCACTTTATGTACATGACAAATAAATAACTGTACAACTTTTTACAAAATGCTGACTTATGAGTAAATAGCAAATAGAGTCTTTAGTTTCAACAAGTTTAAACAAAGTCAGAATGTGTCGTACTGCCTTGGAAAGCAAGAGTGGTTGAAAATATTTCTGTCAAAATGAAGTGAAAGGATTTTATTAAAAGTTCACTTAATCTTCACACAGTTCACTGATGTTACAATTTTGATTTTAAGATGTTTGCGCTCGGCATGACTGTCTTCATTCGAGATCGCAGATACTGTTCGAAGCTATTTTCACTGCAGCCGTTTAGTTTTGTGTGTTGACATCATGATTTTGAATTATTATTAAAAACATCAACATTTGAGGACACCATCTTGGGTTTTGGGAAACAGCGACTGACATTTTTCACCATTTTCTGACATTTTCTTGACGAAACAACTAATCGATTAATCGAGAAAATACCGGACAGATGAATCGATAATGACAATGACATTAGTTGCAGCCCTACATACACAAGCGATGATAAAATAAAACCTGAGACGCAGCAGTCTACAAGGTCCGAATAATAATACACACTAGCTGCTGGAGGTGCTGATAAACTTACAGTATGTGTTTGTGGTTTATTTATTCCGTGACAAGAGAGACGCTCACCTCAATGACACGTGAATCAAAGTCTTCATAGGTTTCTGTGGAGAGAGAAGAGGGAAAGACAAGTTTAGATTAAAAAAAAAATAAGATGCTTTTACACACAACCACATTTGAGCACAGGCACACACACACACTGTCACTATAAACAGATTAAACCAGGCTCCTGCTAGCGTAACAAATACCCAGAAGCCCTTGCAGGAGCGTAACGAGTCGACACTTTTCATTGTCAGTGACCTCTGAAGGATGTTGCTCTTCCAACAGCAGCCTGTTCGCTTCTAACCAATTAACAACAAAGGAAAGCTGACTCAAAGGCTCCGAGGAGAAAATACACACACACACACACACACACACACACACACACACACACACACACACACACACTTCTCAGCTGGGACATTAGCCCACCATCTGTAAGAAACTAAACCTGATCAGAGACAAGCAACCTAGTTACAGCTCTGTGCACATCACGTTCACCGGGCCCCGTGAGTATTTGTGCCAGAGTGACAGCGACAGATAGAGTGTGTGTGTGAAACAAAAGTGTTTGTACATGTGGGAGCGAGAGTGCGAGTGTATTTCACGGTGTGAGAGAGCTTGTTAGCACAGGGACGAGAGAGAGAGAGGAAATATCAAGAGGAAATGAGAAAGCTGAGGGGGATTTGAGGAAGTGTTAATTTCGTTAACGAAAACTATGACTAAATATGTAAGTCAACGACCTTTTCTTTCCCCCCGTGACTAAAACGACACGATGACGAGACGGCACCGACGTCATTAAACACGAACTGTGACTATATCAACGTGCAATATTGCTGACGAAAAAAGACTAAAATGTAGTTCAAAAAATAAAAACTTTACCAAAAACTCTATTTATTTTAGTTGACAAAAAAGAGACAAAATATTTTAGGCTTTTTTTTTTCTAAATTACAATCCAAACATCCTGTTAATTGGATGCACCAGCACAATGAACAGTGAGAAGTACGTTAACTATTCTACAGAAAGCAAGTTAATAATGACAACAACAGGGTTCTGGAGAAAGAAGTGAGCTGATATTTGGGTCTGTTTTCATTACAACGAGGCTAAGAAAAAAAATGAATGCATTGCTTAATCAGAAGAGAAGCAATGTGGCCATAAAATAGCTGGTAAGAATACCACAAACCTGAAGAGACACATGAAAACTGAGGTAGGTGGTAACATTAGGTTATTTTTTTAAGCTATATTAAGCCAACTAGTATGGCGATGGTATTACATTATGTAGGATGTGTTTTATAGCCAAACCAAACTTGTTAAGCTAGGCTAGCAAACTGTTGTGAAGGAGCTGAAAATGAGGTCCAGTCTCTGGTATACACATAACATTAGATGGGCTAGTATCTCTCAACAACAGGACATTGCTAACATTAGATTTCTTTCATATATATTTTTCTACTGAGAAAAAGTAGAAGCCCAGCTAGCTTAGCTAGCTAACCTTTTCATTGTATGTTTTTGTAGGAAGCTAGTTTGTGTATCATTCTCAAAGCCCTAAAAACAGTTTTTGCAGCATGTAGTCTGCAGATCTAGCACCAAAATATATAAATTAACAAGCTAGCTAACTTTTATCAGTGCTTAAAAAAGACTAAAATGTCAACAGTTTTGATTGACTAAAACTACTAAATAGAGTTTTCTTCAACTAAGAAAAGACTAAAATGCCCAGACTTTTAGTCAACTAAAACTTGACAACCCCCCCCAAAAAAACAGGATGAGGTTGACTAAATATGATAAAAACTGACAAGGACATCTGACACAGGACTGAGACTAAATTAAAAAATAGCTGACAAAAGTAACACTAATGTGAGGCAAGTGAATAAGAGACTGAGTACAAGAAGACGGAGCAAGAAGCAAGAAAATGTGCTCTGCGAGTCCAGGAGAGCCTCGTCCCTCATCTGTCAGCACTTTGAGGTAAATGTGTTGAAATCAACTCTGACAGCAAAGGTTTAAACATGTAATAAGACTGGGAATAAGAGGCCGACAGCTCCATCAGAGAGTCAGCTGGAATTAACCAGCTGTGTTCTTCAGTGTTTGTAATGAAGGGTTGATTAGGCAGTAGAGAAAGTTTACAATACAAATTTCATATTATCAGATGTATCTGTTTATATGCCTACAAAATTATAGTATTCGTCCACATAACTGATAGAAAAAAATCTGAAACTGCTTTTAGATTTTCATGCAACGCTCAAACGTGTCCACTGAGACCGAGAAATTCATTCATTTCTACATACTTTTCTAGTTAAGTTTTGAGAATGGAGTGTTCAGCATTAGAAAAATTATAAAATTAAATTTACTCAAAAAATAATTTTGACTTGCCAAACACAGTTGTAACCAATATCAATAATGGTCCAAGGTCTGTTTTTCCTATTAAACCATAGTCAGAGATGCCAATTTTTGTTTCTGTCTGCAGTTTTGAAGTTGTGCTGAGTAATTATCTAATCAAGCTTAGCTCAAATACTTTCAGATTAAGTCCATGCAGTCATAAATTTCGGGGTGCATGCAGATGGTGTGCACTTGTGGATATGCGCATGCAAACCCTCGCAGCCGAACTAAAAACATAAATTGGCTTTCATTAGACAAAGCACAGCCAGGATAGCGTTCTCATACCCAGAGAGTAACAGAAAAAATATCTCACATAAGCTTATATATTCATGTTGAATAAAAACAAAAGAAGGGTGATATCATCCTCTGGGATGTGAGTGTTTGATTCAGGTCAGAATTAATACAGCCAAAAAAAGAGACGAGGAAGAGTAATGACAGAGAGGAGGGGATAGCAGAGGAAAGAGAAACAGAGACAGAGAGGGAAGGAAAGATGTAGAACAGAGAGAAAGACATTGCCGGGGATAGTGACAGAAAAAGAACAAAGGAAAGACTGAGCAGGAAAAAAAAATGAAAACCATAGAGACACAGAGAGAGAAAGATGTCTTTCTAAATTCGGAAATTGTCCCACTTGACACTTTGGTCGAATCCTCATCTTCATCAGTCCTAATGGGCGCCCATACTGGCCTGTCGCTCTCTTTCTCTCACACACAATCACTCAGAGCAGCCTACACCCCTTATTATTCCTCTATTGCTTCATCCATCTCTTCTTTTTTCTCCATCACTACAGAGACATCATTGTGCTGGAGCTGATGTACTGTAGACCACAAAAATCTAACTATGAATCAGGGGCGTGGAGATCTGATGTGGTGACCACGAGAACTGTGATTGGTTGATGGACATTAATATGGATTGTTGATATCAAAGACAACACGGAGGAAGTGAAAGAAGGATTCAGTAATCTTCTCCTTGTCAGTAACATTAGACAGATGTACATATTGTGATCTAGTGAAGCCATTTTTTTTGTAAACTTTCTTCTCGACATCATGATTGCCGCCTTCTATCTCAACGTGAAGTGAATCATATGTTGCACAGATTGTAAAGCCCTTTGAGGCAAATGTGTGATTTCAGTCAATAGAAATAAAACTGACAGTTTACACATTTGCAAAAGTTAATCTACTACAGCACAGATTTAACACCTCAATGGAAAATTTTGCTAAACTGTCACAAAAACACACACAAAAGCTTTGCAACGTTAATATGTCCTAACATTGGTGTGAGTGTGAAAGTTACCTCCGTTGGGTCCAGGATCAGGGGGGCCCAAGCTGATGCCCCCCCAGGAGTTTCCCGTCCATCCTCTCTCCCTCTTCACCTTCATCTTCCTCCTCCTCTCCCATTCGTCCCTCTGACGCACTGCGGGAGAGACACGATATAACCGTCACACTGAAGCCCGGAGGAACATTCGGAGGCCGCAGCGGACTCAAATATCAAATGTGCTATTTGTCATTGTCAAATTAACTGTGTAATTACTGTTAACAAATTAGATCACCGTGGAGACACATCGGCAGCCTCCGTGTCAACAGTGTTACCACATGTACTTCTGATTCAAAAAACTGAGAGCTCATTTCCTATGCTGTTACTTCCTGCTAGCTCTTGAAAAGTTTGTTTTCCAGTAGACTGATTTCTCTTTGGCTTTGCTAAAAAAAGGTCGTTGTGCAAAAAAACAAAGTGCAAAATACATCAGAGATCTTTTTATCATCTACTTTTGCTAAAAACTGACAACTTTTGTTCTGTTTGCTCTGAAAAAACGGCAGCATCTTCTTGGTTTTTTTAAGGCAATTCAGCAGTTTTCCTCCCAATCCGACTCCAGTGGCTTCCAATAGAAAATGGAACGACAATTCATGACATCAGCGATATAATTTGATCACAGTAACTTGTGTTCCTTAATTCATACAGATTTTGTGGTGGTAAATGTCTTCGTATGAGATCGGTGTGTTTGTGTGTACCTAGTTCAGCTTGCACCTCCTGCTGCTCGCCTTCGCCTCTCCGACTCATGGTCTGCAGAGTCCCGTCCTTTAGCACTGGAGTGTTCAGACCAGGCCACAGAAAACCACCACGACCTGGGCGGCAGAGACGCAGAGAGAGAGAACAGAAAGAAACGACACATAGTAGGTCAATTCAGATAGAGACAGACGGACTTCAAGGGTGCAAAAAAATAAAAGCGAACAGTAGTGACAGTGTTGGCTACAGGTCTGATTGAACAGCCTCCTACATGCAAAATCCACAGTCAAAACCTCCCCACAGGGAAAATAGTTAAGACTTTTGTGAATTACATTTAAGACTTTTTAATACCTTCTATGTGTTTTTTGAGGCTTTTTACAACTTTTCAAGACCTGCAGACACTCTGTTTTTTCAAATCTCTATTTCTTATCCTTGAGATGGACAGCTAAGAGTGGAATAACATAAAATATACTTCCCATTTAAATAACACTGTAACAAAATCAACAAAGGCGATGCATAAATACATAATCTACCACAGATGTATATATAGTTGTGGGTGTCTGCAGGTTTCAGGGAGTTATCTGCCATCTGGTCTGATTTTTTTGCTAAAAAGCTCCTGTGTCTGTCTTGAAAATCTCAGCTGGCAGCCGTCATATTATTACTTTGAACTGAGCTTCATGTTTGGTTTTCAGATGTTTTAAGAATCACATTTAAAACTTTTTAAAAACTATTTAGACATTTTCGATAATTGCACAGGTGGATTCCACTGCAGACAGATGAGTGGGGATGGTGAGAGATAAATTAGCGACAAAACAGTGTGTCACAGAGATGGAGAGTGAATGAAGACGGATAGATCCACTTAAAAGAAAAGTGAATAAAACAACGAAAAAGAGAAAAAAAAAAGCAGCAGGCAGAGACAGTGAAGGGTAATTCCTCTACCTACTAGAGCAGTGTAATAAATAAATCAGCTCTTACTAATGAATATTCTAGTGCGAGTGTGTCGTGTCCATCAGCTGCCTATTAACATTAGTTAGACAGAGCAGTGTCGACCTCTGACAGCAAAAGAGGAGAAATTTCGGGACTTCTGGTAAGAGATGAGATGAAGAAAACACCTACAGACGATTTTACAGATGGCTGATCTGAAAAAGGGGCTTTTAAAGACATGATGGCATCATTTGTTTTTCTCTAAGTGCAGGGAAGTCATGACAAACATCTGTCACATGATGTCTCACCTTCTCCGATGTTCTGTCCTCGGTTCAGGTCTCTCCTCAGTTTGCGTTTGGTTCTCTTCCCTCTGCCCTTCCTGGCTCCGGCCCCCGACTCCGCCAACACTCCTTTCCATAACTCCTCAGCTGTCACTGTAAACACACACACACACACACACACACATATGCACAAACATAAACATGACAGCTCTGACAATCTGGTAAAAGTTTGTCTTTTCTCCTTATTGTCTGTGTAAGAAGAGAAAATAAAGAGAAAAAGACGTCATTGGACCCAAAAACTACAGAAAAAATGAAGTCAAACTGCACTGATTCACGTAGATCTTGTCAAGTAGAAGTGCAGATTCAGAACTTGATGTGGCGTCTCCGTTTTCTCACCTGCTACACCTGCACAGCAGTGAGTCTAGCTCTAGTTTAGCATATCAAATTGTTTTATAGCAAAATTTTGTATCAGCAATTTCACGTAGAAAACTTAATTTAGGATTCCCATAAAGGCCAGCTTGTCTGTGAATGTATGGCCTCCGGGGGATGTAAAGGCGAGGAATTAAGATGTCTAAGAAGTGACATATGGGATCGCCTGGGGGACTGTAATTAAAATACAATAAACTCATAGTGTTTGCAAAGACCTGGCATCTATAGAGAATGTACTGGACCTGCAGTATATCCTCAGATTAACACCCATCTGAAAACTCTGGAGCATAAAAGTAGAATAACACGGCCAAAAACTCCCCTGAGAAATAAATATTAAATGGAGAGATTTCATCCCAGAGACAGAGTCAGTGGAGCACGATGGGTTGTTGGTGTCTGACGGTGTATTCCTGTGATCACAATGCAAACTGTGAGTGAGACATGCTGACAGACACAAAACACTTAATTGGTGGAGACATGCTGAGGCAGTGACTGAGAATGAAAAGATAAAGAAAAAAGAGGAGTCAGGGAGCTGCTGAGCATCGTGAGCGAGGTAGAGAGCAGACTGAGAGAGAGATAAAAGATAAATAGAGAGAGAGAGAGAGAGAGAGAGAGATGTTTTGACAGCTCTGTATGTGCCCATTTAAAATACTGTCATCACGCTGACACGCTGTCCAAACAAGCTCTGCTGACATGCACCTGCATGGAAAAATGACTGATCATACACTACATGGCCAAAAGTATGTGGACACCCAGACATGACACCCATATGTGATTGTTGATTGGCCGCTGATGTTGGGCGATAAGACCTGGTTCACAGTTCATCCTAAAGGTGAGGGGCGGGGTTTAGATCAGAGCTCTGTACAGGCCACTGAAGCTCTTCTACACCAAACTCAGAAAACCATTTCTTTATAGACTTGAGGAATTGTCGATTTGAAACAAAACAGTGTTTTCCTAAAACTGCTGGCACAAAGCTGAAAGCAAACTAGAGCTGCAAAAATAAATCGATTAGTTGATTGACAGACTAAATAGATGAACTGTTTTAAAGAAAAAACAACACAATGCTCTGGTTCCAGCTTCTTAAATGGGAATATTTTCTGGTTTCTTTGAGTCCTCTATGATAAAAAACTGAACATCTTTCGGTTGTTGACTGTTGGTCGACAAAACAAGACATTTCAGGTTGAATTTTGGGCTTTAGAAAATGGTGATCGACATTTTTCACCATTTTTCTGTAATTTTTAGCTAAAATATCTTTGTATGCTGTAGCAACAAAGAGGAACCGATTTCCTATGATTTTACACACCAAAGTTTGTGTACAGGTCTTGTGAAAAAAGGTGTATATTGCCTTTTGTTGTTCCGCGTGGAGCTGGGTGCAGTCTGATAAGGTTGGGGCTGGAGAGTACAAGTTTGAAAATTAAAGCTCAAAAAAAACCCAAAGCTCTGACCTAACTGTCAGCAGTCGAGTTGCATTCTGGGTAATGTAGGTGCCAAATTTAATAAGGAAGAAGAATGTGTGGAACAAAAAAAAAAACACATCCATTTTGTTTTTTTTAAACTGTCCCAAACATACATACCGTACAAATTTCGATCATTACACCCAATATAGGAAAGCAATGCTAAATCTTTTAAGATCTCCCTTCAGCAAAGCAAAGGAGCTGAGCCCGAACCATATAAAACAGCTCCAGAACAAAAGCACATAAAAGTGAGAGGACATGAGTGTCCATATACTTTTAACTATATAGTGTATTTATTTATTGTCTGTAAAAGCAAAGACAAAGAGCGAGAGTGAACCAACAGCATCTGTGACACTAATCATTAAGGTTTAAAGAGGAATTTTACAGCAGCTGAAAATGTTGTTTTTGCTGACCTCTGGTAGTTTAACTTCTCATCTTGCTGCAGTGATGTAGAAGTGTACTGCAGTGTCTGTTAGTACACCATGACATCACTGCTGAGTGTGATTAAAGGTGCAACAGAGCACAAATTCGCCCAAAACTAACCATACATGTCAAAACATTTTGATACTAAAAATCAGAAATGCTGTTTATTTGTTCTTTATGTAAGAATAAACTGAGCTGCTGCTGAGACATTTATACTATTTTATGCATGTTTAAAACCCACAAAACATCAACAGAACTGTTTTGGTAGCAACAACAAAACAATACATCTCTCATTTGACCAAAACTTGTAGGTGCACTTATAAAACAAAGCATGCATAAAAGGATATTAAGTGGCTTCTGTCTGTGACTGATAAATACAGGGACAGATGGCTTCAGAAATAATCTTTTCTTATACTTACACTTGTTGAAGAAGCTGCCATGTCTGGTTTGCTGCCATGCTGTTGCAGGGACCAGCGGAAGTGCTGGGTTTCTTTGGAGAGAGGTAGCAGAGGCTCGACTGGTCCACTGGGACGCCTGAACTGCTCCCCCTACAGTGCGCAGTGGTGCTGCACCTGAATGAAGGAGACATCCACCAAAGCAAAGCAGATGTATGAATTATCTGTGTAACATCGAGCAAGTTAAACATACAAAGACACAGCTGCTAAAACACACAAAACACATGAAGACAACAGCGAACATCTGGCTAGACCTCCAGGTAAGGTAAAACTGTTACATCACGAGGATACTGACTTTTCATTAAAAATACAAAAGTCATCATCAATCAACATCAGCCTCATCTCAGGTTCCACTCATGGTTTCCACAATTTTCAACCCTGTAATAAAGTGCTTTCCAAACTTTTTGGCTTGTGATCCCTTAAAACAAAGTAATGTCTACATGTGACCAGTGGTGGAAGAAGTAGAGGTCGGGCCCCTCCAAAGGGTCACCATATAAATTTGAGGGGTCGTAAGATGATTAATGGGAGAGGAAAGAAGAAAAAACAAAGTTCTGATACACAAATCTGTTCTCAGTTTTTGGACTTTTTCTCTAATCTTTGATCTTTAGTGAAATGTTGGCTCATTTGAACATTTATTGAATTGAAACCATGTGAGAAGTTTAGAGGGAAAAATCACTATTTGGTGGAGCTGTTAACAACTCATACACATCTGAAATGTGACCTCGACTACACACTGCTTTTTGTAAGACGTCAAAAGCCAAAAAGGTTGGAAACCACTGGTTTCATCTTTAACAATGTGTTGTATTTTAAAAGCTTGTTATATTATCCATTGTGTCAAGAGTAGAAAGCACGATATTTCCCTCTGAAATGTAGTAGAGTGGAACTATAAAGTAGCATCAAATGAAAATACTCAAGTAAAGTACAAGTACCAAAAAACTGTGCTTAAATAAAGTACTTGCATATACATTACGTACTTAATTACTTTCCATTTGTGACCCATTGCGAGCGGTTGTGTGTAACTATGAGTTGCCCTGTTGTATTGAATATGCTCTTAATACGGTCTTTAAAAATAATATAATTTGTGTAATATACATTATTTATTCAGATCCTCTGTCTTGTTGATAATCCTGCTGCCCCTCAGTTTAATAACCATGCTGTCGTATCTCACAGTAGAAAGCAGTAAAAGTTGAGATTTTCCCGAAGTACAGTAATGTTCCGGTTGATAGTATGCAAGCCGAACTAAAGTGTGAACCCAAATAGTACAGAAATAGTCTTTAGTTATTTCCTCACACGCGTATATATTTAATAATATGCAGGATAACATTTAATTGAATAAATTTTATATAATGTTTGGTGGGAGAAATACACAGACGCATCACTTCAAGGCTACTTCAGGGTCATTTTCCATTTACAATAAACCAGCATCGTGTTAATCACCAATACTAACATTTCCATGATTTAAATGAAATGTTTTTATTTATCTGCATGTATTAAAAACACGTGACTGTACTGTAATTAAATGTGTTGTCCAGACATGACAGAAATGACAGGCTTGTCCCGGGTCAATAAACAGAACTGACCGCGACCGAAAAGCCACATTTCCAAACATAAACACAGCAGATATAATCCAATATAAACACTGGACTCCTTTAATTAAGCCGAGGAAGATAAGAAAGAGAAATAATTCACCTCTGACTGTGATGCGGAGGGCACAGCACAACCTGACGGACGCCGCCATGTTGGGATCCTGACTGAGAGGGGTCCTTGCGAGGACAACAAGGCGTCTGACGTCTGCCTGTTTAAAAACCGGAAAATAAAAATTGTCACGATTTATTGGTGATTCTATCTGACCTCACTTTTTATTACTTTGCAAATGTATTGTTTGGACTCACTGTGAGCTTTACAAGATATTTATTTAACTGTTTTTGTTTGTTTGTTTGTTTTGTTATATTTTTTTTTTTTTCTGTATTACAAACTTTAGTACCCCTGGCATGGGCAAGAAAAAACTGTATATCTGGGTAGTAGTAGTAGCAGTAGAAGTGTTTTGTGCAGTTTGTCCAACTTTTTTTTTGTTTGTTTTTTAATTAATTTATTCCCTGAGATGAATTGAGTTGGTGGGATATACAGTAGGCTCTATTATGCACAATTTTGTCATGTAGAACTTTCAATTGTTGGGGATGTTTGTGCAACTTCTACTTCTACTTCTTGTGTTATATAATCATACTATCACACTAAAGGCTTAAAACTAAAGGCTTACACCTTGACAATATAAATAATATATTTTATATATACAATAAATCGTAATAAACTTAGTTTATTTTTCTAAATAAAATTGCATGATGCTAACCCATTTGGGGCCACATGGACACGGTTGCTGAGTTGAGTCATTTAATGATAAAGGATTTAAAGTATAGTAATTATGTGACATTAAAAATACAATACAGCAAATATCCTTCCTCTTTCCATCCTCCTCTGCTAATTTTCTCATCTTCCTCCAACATCATTAATTTTTCTCCCTCTCATTCTCATTTCCTGTTTAACAATACATAACATCACCTCCTGTTTCTCACTAAAACAGTGGTGCTGTTACTGCAGGCTCTGTCTTAGGATAAAGATCAGTGACACACAAATACACGCAAACACACACACACACACAGACACACACATACACTCACTATTTCTTTTTCTTTACTTTTCTTTGTCCTAAAGTATCTTTATGTTCAGGATTTCTTCGAATATATGTCTGTGTGTTAATACATGTAATGCATATCTTAATAGAAAGTGCTTACATTTGTATGCAGTATGTTGTGTATACCTGCATGTATTGAATGATACTTAAATAAGTAATTTGTTTTGCTCTGTGTATTCTGAATATTTTTGCAGGCATGTCATTTTCAGGACCAGATTAACACACAAGGGGTCCTCAGGGCAAAAACAAGCTCCTGCTTCGGAGGCTACATAAACAAACAATAGGGTAAGATTTCACTTCTTTTTCTTGTACTTTTTCCAAATGTTAACTTCTCAGTTAATATAATAGCAGTATATACAGTTGACAGAAAATCACAAATAGCATGTTATGGCCCCTTTAAATCTAATTAGTCAATAATGCAAGCGTTGCCCTGAGGCTCCTCTCATTTCAGTATTGTAATTTAGTGATGAAGTTTGTGGTCTAGTTTACAAATTAAATTACCACAAATTAATTGCCTTAAGGTGAATCTGGAGTCTTTGAGGCCCCTGATAGTCTGGGGACCGGGGGCAGTTAGCTGCTTGGACCAAGTATTAATCCAGCCTTGTTGTTTATGACAGAATAAATCAAAGTAAACAATTCCTTTATTCTCTTTGAATGCCTTCATTTCTGTATTTATGTTTAAATAGCCCGACAAATGTGTGTGTCTAAAAAGAGCAACAGAGAGTTGTGACACTTGAACATACAAACATGTAATTTGTATGTTCACACATGGATGTGGTGAGTTCCTGCACAGTGCGCTCACACTCACACAGCTGTCTCTTTGCGTGTGCAGCAGACCACCAATCAGCACCTCCAGCCTTCGGACATGATTGCCATGCAGCAGAGTGGCTGATAATTATCCACTGTATGTCTCTCAATTTCACCTTATTCAAGATCATTTCCTCAACATTTTAGCCATTTTCCCCCGATATATTGGGGATCTGCAATCAAAGAGCCGCTGAAGAAAGGACAGCTGCCCAGCTGTGTGACAGCAGGAGGTGGGAGTTGCTGTTGAAAGAATCAATGCATTTCATACAGTAAATTTTCTCCCAAATAATTGCCCCATAATGACAGCTTCATCCATGGTTTTATGTAAAGGAATGAGTCACTCTTCTTGGCTTTGTGCAGTAGCGCGCGGAGGAGTGAAGAGATGGAAAATATTTTAAAGAGAGTTAAACACAGTGTTGCTGGAGTTTAGTGTAAGTCAAGTCAAAGTAAGAGAAGCTTGTCTAGAAAATACAGATGTGTGTTTCATTAAGGAAATGTCGGTGATGCAGGTTGGTTTCTGCCACTGTTGAGTGGGGTGTTTCAAGCCAGAGGGGTCAGCTGTTTGTTTGGAGTATTAGATTGATTGAGATTATATAGAGATGTAAAGTTGGAGGATTTATTGTGGATGTCCAGAGTCCTGTATAAGACAATTCTGTGTGTATATAATCAGTCTTAGGTGACTGGCAGTTGGAGCACTTCCAAGACTTGGATAGACATAAATCACCAGTGCAGAGGATGAGCAACAGTGTCAGAAAGTACCTGGTTCTTTGATAAAAAGTCAAAAGTACAAACTTGTGTCTACAGCCATACAAATCTCTGGGAGGCTGTAAGGTGTGTTCAGACATCAAAGCTAATTTTCCCCTCGCATCATTCGTGTCTGTTGCGCTGGAACATTTGTGTTTATTCACCCCAAACAGCCAATGCACCAACTGTCGTCAGTGCACAGGTGTTATCCACTTAATTGATTTATTGTAAAATGTAGGTTAAATGTTGACCCTCTTTGTTGCTTCTGTTATCACACAGATGAAATGATAACTCATCTTTTTTGGAACTGTACCTTTAGTCAGACTTCTTGGTATGACCTTACTTTTTTTGGCCTCTTGTCTCTCTCTTTCCTCTCGTCGATCCACGTATATGAGGCAGATTCATAAAGTTCCAGGATACATGCAAATTTTCCACTTAAGTTGAAACATTTTGAACTGGCACAGATATCTTTTTATTGAATTGTGCCACCTCTAAAGTTCACTTTGCGTTCTGTCTGAACATACCATTAGGCACTGAGAACAAAATGAAAGCATCAGAATGCTAACATGCCGATGTTTAGCAGGTATAATGTTTTCCATCAAAGTTTAGGATGCTAGCATGCTGACTATATCCAAAAGCATTGTTGAGGACATTTTGTTTCTCATTCAAAACACTTCCTTAGTTCTGACTGGCGGGGAGTCCCAGTTATTTAACCTCTCTAGGGTTGTTTACACCTTCATTGTCAACAGGAATGAAAGGTGAAACATCTTTAAGAATCTACAACAAGTCCAGTTGCTCCTGACTCAACGCTTTTGGATAAACCATGATGTAGATGACATATATGCTATGTCTTCCCAGATATTTCGCATGCTAACATTTACTAATTAAAACTCAGTAGAGAAGAGGCTGATGGGAATGTCTAGTTTTGTTGGGAACAATCTTCTGGAAATCAGTAACATAGTTGTTGAGATATTTTGTTGGATAAATGAAAGTTTTGACCTGCTGGTGGCACTAGATGGAACTTCATGGGATCCACAAAGTCATTATCTTCTGGGGACCATGAATGTCTGTACAAAATTTCATAACAATCCATCCGATAGATGTTGAGATATTTCAGTCTGGTCCCCAGTGTTGCACTGACCAACACTGCATTTCCTGTTTGTTCGTTACATCTACATAAAAATATGAAACACTTAGATGTCGGCACAGTTTTAGATAAATAGATTCAAATTAAAAATGGCAACAAAAAAGCCATTGCTTTTGTGATACACTGAAGGAGCAAGACAAACATACTGTAGAGAGACTGAGAGAAGAAAATGTAACATAATGCAACACATTAGAAATATGCCAATCTACTCAAATAGTTTTGAAAAAAGCTTTTTAAATGAAGCTCTGACTCAGCTGACCTGAGGAGGAGGCTGCTCCATAATGCGGGAGCTAAAACTGTAAAAGCACAGCTTTCCTTTGAGCCTTGATGGCAGAACATTTAACAGCTGTTGGTGAGCAGATCTGAGAAGTATATGGAGGTGAAAGATCAGAGTGTGAGTGCGAATGGGAATGAAAGATAGAGATAGAAATGATGGAGTTTACAATGATAAAAGGACATAGTTTTGTCATTTAATTTTTAAGCGGTAATTCTTAAATTACTCATTTTGATCTTATTTCAGTCTTTGTTGCTAAGTTCTCATACTTGTAGTGTTTTACTGCTTTTTCCAGAGATCAAAAAAGGTTGATCTGGATGAGTTTCTTTGTGTTTTCAACCATGTAGGCTACTGCTGCACATGCTACTTTCACAATTTGTAGCCCTAAAACCTGGAGGGATTTGAAAAGTAGGCTACTCGCTCGATTTCCATTGCTTTCGCAGAAAACAAGTCTTAAAATTTGTAAATCACATCAATTGATATGCAAAGAACATATTTTGAAGCAGTGTGTTGATTTGTGGGGATAATGTTGAACAGAAACTCTGATTATCTGTCTTTCTTGCATACAGGTCTTACTTTACTTTAATCATGCATAAATTCCAATGGAAATTGCTTGCGAACAATAACAAAACAAACAAACAAATAACATAGAAACCCTGAAATAATTCACGCTGCAAAAACACATAATCTCTAAACTGCTGTACTGAACAGATGAGACATGTAAACGGTATGTTTTCCTGTGTGGGAAAGAAAACAAAAAGAGAAAAAGAAAAGAAAAAAACAACCCCAAAAAGAAACAGTAAAATACTTATTGAACTCAATACAGTTTAAAGAGCTGTTAAATCAACCACAGAGCAGGAAAACAGACATGTTTTTGCATAAAAGTTTGATGGTAGACACAAAGGCGTAGATTTGATTTGAATAGAGACATAAATGTGGGGTGGAATACATCAAGGATGAATGAGGGAAAGTAATAATAACTTTGCTTCATGCATTGAAACATAACTATATAGCAAAAACCACAACAAACACAATTATACATAGCAAGATAACATTCTTTATCTCTTTCTTTTTATGACACACATTACACACAAGGAGCTCACACACACAAACATCATTTCAAAAGTTTAACTGACACAAGATGTCTCCTACTTCACTTAAAATTCATTCTCATGTGCATTGAAGGTTTCAAGTTTCCACATATCACTCTTGTGTAAGTTGAATACTGGACCATGATTGGCTCTGAACCAGTTGTGATGTTACAAATCCTGCTCATAGGCCCACCCCTTAAAGTCAGGTTTTTGATGAGCACAGAGAAACTTTCTTCAGCAGCTGAATGTGAGAACAACATACATCATTCTGCACAGTGATGCTCAAACATCCAACTGAAGCAACAAGGAGAAAAACACATTTATGAGTGGAGGGGGACTTCAAGGCCAATACACACCATATCATTATAGTTGAGTTTATACAACGCAACACATCATTTTTGGCCCTGGAGACTGACATACAACACCTTTACTACATCCCAGCCACTCATTCTGGTTAAATCTTTCATTAAATACTGCCTGAAACTGTAACTCAAATGACTAGCTTTCCTGAAAAATAGTAGAGACATATATCCCACCCATCCCTATGCAAATCTACATCTGTAGATAGATATTTAAAAACATTTATTTGTGATGATGTCAAACTATGAGGCTGCTAACAGAATCTGTTTATACGTTTATTTACATTGTGTGACATTAAGTGCATCTGTATTTAATTCCACTGAAACAGCAGGAACTGACCTTTAAATTAAGTAGTGACACACCAACAAAAAAAGAACAAAAGCACAAACCAGCAAGCGAAAGAGACAAAAAGAGACAGACAGTTAAAAGAAAGTGAGCTGAAGGCTTCTCCCAGAGGAGTTGTCTTTAGGTCATCTTAACCTGATGTGGATCAATACTGTAACTCCCTGCTGTCCCCTCTCTGGCATGTCCTCTTCATCTCGTGCTCCTCCTCTTCTCTCCTCACACAGACAGGACAGGACGGGACAGGAGAGAAGGGGAGCTGACACCATACTGGCTTAAACTGTACAATCCAATAACTGTCACCGAATCCTTCCTGTCTCTGTTTTAATCTCCTTGTTTCGGCAGATATTATTGCCACAGGGTGCTTGGGCAAAAGATGTAAAATCAATCCTAAACTTTTCTCAATGAGAGCTTGTTTTTAGGTCAGCAAATCTTAACTAGCTTAGAAATACCTGAGTTTTTGGAAACTATGTACACTAATATCAGATAAAAACAACCCTATAATAGCTTATAGGTAAGCTACAGTACATATTTGAGCTTGCTGCTCCTGTTACAACCTCCCAGTTTTCCCATTTTCTTCTTTAGCATTTAAAGTCCCCCTCCCCTCAAAAATGTGTTTTGCTTATTGTTTCTTCAGTTGGATGTTATATGCAGAATGATGACTTTTTAACCAGGTAACTGAAGTTTTGGTGCACTTTATTAGATTAACTGAGCCAATAAGTGTAACCAATAAGGTCTGCCTCAGTTTGAGCCTCTAAACAATATTTCAGTTACCTTGTTTGTGACTGAAGTGGATTAAACAGGGGAGAAAAAAAACTGTGTTTCACAGAAAAAAAAACAGGTGGTCCTGATGTTTTTGTTCACTCACTGCATAAGCAAGCAGCAGTCCAAAGTTATTTAGTTTAATTTTGCTTTGGATGCAAAATGGGTAGTAATTTTGGTGACTTCTCACAGAGGTGATGTTTGCAGGGATTCAGACAAGAGCTGTGAGTGGAAAGAATGTGGTTTAATTTCCTTTCAAACACATTTTCTGCGAACTGTGAAATTACTTTACATGTGTTTAGACCATTGTTGTTTTTTTCTTTTTGTTTGTCTTCCATGTTATTGTCTGTTCCTTTTGTCAGTTCCTTGCTAGCCATTTTGGCTGTCCTTCATACAAAGCACTGATGAATCCATCTCTTTCCCTACAACACCTTCTTTTTCCTCCTTTCTTGCCTTTAAAGTTTAACAGACAGAAAAGGTTCAGAACTTCTTACATAGATCGTGAATTATGCAGCCAACTCTGCGCTTGATGAAAAATTTACCGTGTGAGACATTATGTAATATTAATTGTTATAGATGTTGTAGCGCAAGAGAGAAACTATAGCATTGTAAAGAAAAGATAGGAGGTGGAGATAAACAAGGGGGCATGAGAGAGGTTGATTTGTGATGAAGATAAGGCAAAGAGGAAGAAATATGACGGATAAAGAAGGGAAGGGCAAGAGCAGTGGAAAGGGAGGATAGTGAAGACCACAATGCGAGATAATAAGATCATAAGATGACGAACACTGGAAAGGATCGGAAAGGAGGAGCAGAAATGAACATTGTGGAGAAAGTTGAGATTGAAGGAGGAGGAGGAGGAAGAATAGACAGTTGGCAGAAATTATAAATGCATCTATGTTGGCAAATCTATACAGCTCATTTAAATATTCATGCACAAAAAAACACGAAGCTGTGTCCCATTTTATTTTGCCTCCACCCTCAATCTTTCACCTTCGGACTGTGTTTGTATGTAATGAATTCTGACAGAAAACATCTCCCTGAGGACTGACTGTTCAGTCTTTTTCTTCACTACTGCAACCTGACATCGTAGGCTCTACAACACCTGGTGAGCAGCTCCAGCAAAAAGATGAAAAGGACAGTTCTGAAACATGATTGAGTCCACACACAAAGTGGGTAAAAAAGAGGAAGCAGAAGATGAGGAAAAACCAACATAGCACCTTCTACATCAGGCATAAAAAAGATAAAAACATAGCATTAGTGTACTAGCAGTTAATAAGATTTTAAGGCGTATAATAGGCTTCAGTGGCAGCTGATGAAATTCTTTTTTGGGGGAGTTAACACACAAGTAATGTCAATGATGCAGGAACATAAGACTGAATGTACAGTAATTGTAAAAAGACATTTCACAGGTGTGCTAAAACATATATCGTTAGTAGGGTGTGCTGTAATACCACCGCTTAGGTCAGCAAAAATGGACAATTCAGTACTGTTAAAGCAATAAGGTTCTGCCCATCAGTGAATTTAAATTCTGTGTAGGCTTATTATCAACAATATTAAAATGTGAACACCATCAAACCCACGCAAAGCAATATTTAAACAAAAAGCTAACATATGACACATATTCCAGTAAGAAACGGCAGCTAGTAGCAGGGATAACGCTAACACAGACTACAGAAAGTTTACTTTACAGGTAGTGAAAAAGCAGCTGAATGTGTCCCAAACCATCAACCAGCAGCACGGGTTAAAAGCACAGAAGTCCCCCCTCACACAAATAACGTTAGCATGAAAACAATGCTAGCATTTAATTCCTGCAGTTTGTAACATTAATAACGTTAGCGCTCTGAAAAATTGAAAATTCGCCTGCATGCACATCTATACAACTTCTGCACACTTTTGACTTTACTCAGCATATTGTTCAGCCAACTCATAAGTGGCCACACACAAGATTTAGTGATCTCTAGAGGTTTGAATATTGTTGATGACAAGATTGTTGATATCAATTTATCAGATTACTACTGTCGATTCTTTAATGTGACTATCGCTGGTATAACAAAAGGCGCATTAAAAGGCGCTTTTTAAGTCTGTTTTCAGCCGTTGAGTTCTTTAATTAGATGCATGAATTATCATTGTTATGCTGATGCTCAGTTGTATTTATCTGTAGTACCAGATGATTCTGATGCACTGAATCCCATTATAAATTGCCTCACTAGCATGGAGGATGGAGCATGGATTGCCCATCGTGGATGAACAATAATTTTCTTAAATTTAATGAAGACAGAACAGAAATTCTCATTTAATTTACACATAAACAATATTACAAAGGTTTCCTTTTATCACCTAAGAAATATTGCTAGAGTTAGATTCTACCTTACACATGAAGATGCCAAGAAGATGACTCACACATCTATATTTTCTTGCCTGCATTATTGTAATGTACTTTATTCAGGATTATGAGAAAAAAAAAATCCATTGATAGGCTGCAGCTTGCACATAATTCAGCAGCCAAGGTTTTAACAAGAACCAGGAAAAGATATCACATTACTCCAGCTTTAGCATCATTACCCTAGCTGCCTGTGTCTCTGAGGATTGATTTTAAAGTTATTTTACTTGTTTATAAGGCTTTTAATGGTTCAGCACCTTCATACATTCCTGATTGATTATCTGAGTATGTTCCAAACTGTTCTCTCAGGTCCTGTGGTGCAGACTTGCTAAATGTTCCAATAATTAACTATAAAAAGTTCGAGGAAGCAACCTTCTGTTTGGGACATACTCCCACCACAAATTAGACAAGAAACTTGTTTATAGTTCTAAGAAAGAGCTCAAGACCTACTTTCATGATCTTTCTTTTAATTATTTTTTTAACATCACAGTTTTTATTTGATACTTCTTTTATACCTTTATACCCATTTTATGCTTTCTTTAAATTGTTTTTTTGGTTTTTTGTTTTGTTTTATTGCTCTTTTTAATTATAGAATTGCCCCTCATGCCTTCTTTTTAATACCTGTGTCTTTGATTTTATTTTCTCCTGTTAAGTACTTGAGCAGCATTTTATGTATAAAAGATGCTGTATAAACTTTATTATTATTATTGTTATAATTATTAATGTTATTATTATCTCACTCAGAAACCTATGTGTCTATAGCCTACCAATAAAAATGGGAGTGTCTGGAGCACACAGAGCCACGTCCCGTGGAAAATCTGAATCAACCAATTAGAGAGCAGCCTCTGGTCACCTGCTCGCCAAAAGTTGACGTTTGGCTGGCGGAAGTATATGTATTCACACCAAATTAACCAAATACAATTTGAAAACAATTTTTTAATAAATGCTGGTATGACTATGAGAAACAGAATAAGAATAAACATTTTTATTTCATAGTTATTTTGTAACATATATAATTAATGTATGTTAATATAACAGCCTTTCTTCTCTGGACAGTGCCACACATTAACCAGCTGCCACTGGTAGACTTTGATGTCTGTCCTGTCGGGGCTGATTGACTGCTGTGATGGACAGTTTAATCACCTGATGCTCTCCCCGGCTCCAGGACTCACACTCAATCAGACTATTGTTGCAATATTTCAGTAAGTTCAATGTTACTTGATTATGATACATGCCCTGTAAGGACAATTTTGCTAAAATAGCTAATGCTGGACCAAGTGTGCACCACTTAGTGTTCCCATTAAGCTACCGTTCGCTAGTCTGATGTAGCAGGGCGTGTTTCCACAACGTGAAAGGCAACACCCTGCACTCCAAGCAGAAAAGATCAGCAGCAACTCTGGGCTTCAGTTCCTCAGTGCAAATCAACGGGTGACGTCACGGTGACGGGTGTGTCCATCTTAAAATACAGTCTATGGTAGTGTAGTGGTGCATTTTGCAACCAGTCCAGTTTTAATATTTTTTAGTCAGTCTGTTGAATTGAATAGATAGAATTACTTGACAATGATAAAGGCAAACACAAGACTGCAGCCCTGTTATATAATTAAACTGCAGAGGATTAAAACATAATAAAACTAAAAGTTTTATTTCAATTGTGGTCCTCCAATGACAAATGACAATGACTTCCAGGTACTACTTTGTTTGTTTGACAAGATTTACCTTTTGGTCACTGAAGCCAACTGGCCAAATGCTGACATCCTGATATTACAACTACAATACTACAAAAAGATCCTCAGAATAAAAGAAGAAAGACTTCTTTCTTTTTGCATCATCGCTCAACAATCACACAGGCAGAAATCCATTGCAGAAGAGGAACAGATGCCAATTTCCTCCAGGTATCAGAAAATAGAAGATGCATCACGGTTACAAAAGTGGAACTATTGTATGCTGCAACCGGCATAACCAAAAGCTAAATTGCTCACAAATCAGATACCAGAAGGTACTTTGGGAACCTATGTAGAAGTAGATGAGGCAAGTCGAGGAAAGGAAGATTTACCTCAAGATTGAAATTTAAAAAAAAAACCATTTGATTGTAAAATCACTCCAATATCACCCACTGATATCTAACAGCACAAAGCGAGTGAAGGGAGGATTTTCTTTTTAAGTAAATGGTACCTCGTGGTGATAACAAGCTTGACAAGCTATCTGATAAAGAGGTTGTTATCGGAGGGAATCTGTCCAGAGGCACTGGGTAGAAAACTCTGCCAGGAGTAGTAGGAGAGAGAGGAATAAGCAAAAGAGAGGTGGCAGAGGAGAGGAAACTGATGAAATTCAATTGTAGTTAGACATTTGGCTTGAGGGAGAAAGCGGAGGGGGAATGTGGAGGAAGAAAAAAGTGTAGGAGAATGAGGCAGACTCAAAGAGGAAGAAATTTGGAGAGAGACAAAGAAGCACAGGAGAGAAACCGAAGGAGCGGAAATGAAAAAAAACACAGTGGAAGAGATGAGAAAGTACTCAAGAGATGAATGTTTGAGAGAGGAGTGTGTGCATGTTTGTGCTTTTCTGAGAGTGTGGCCTATATGAGTTTTTATTTGACATGAACAAAAATGATGGAGAGAAAGTGGGGAGAAAGCAGAGGATAAAATGAGTTTTAAATGGAAATGTGCTAGATGAGGCGGGCAAAGGAAGGTGGGAGGCAGGAGAAAAGAAGGAAATGAATGGAACCAAAAAGAGGGAAGGAAGTATGGATGGAGATTAGGAAGAGTAGAGGGGATAGGAGAAGAGGAAGGCTCGATATTTAAAAGGGGACATTTTTTTGTTATTTTCCCTTGTTCATACACTGTTATGATGTCGGATGTCTATTATAAACATGGTCAAAGTTGAGGTGAACGTATGTGGGAAAGTTACCTCTACTTCCCCGTCAAACTGACGTCAAATCGTTTGATGTTCTGTAGCCTCTGCTACTAAGGTTGTTCTATGGGTTGTTCACATTGTCCACTTGCATATTTTCGATTGGATTCAGGCTCGAACATGTACAGATCTATTTGAGAAGTTTCCATTTCAAGCAAAGAATGAAAAAAATAAGTGAAATCCTACTACTACTGTTTACGTAGCCTCTAGAGCCATCTGGAGTCTGCCAAGGGGAAGCTTCCAGGAGGTGGCCAATCAGAACAGAGTAGAGGGGGGGCCTTAAAGAGACAAGAGCTAATTTATCTAATACTGGATCTTTATGCAGATAAATTGGAAGTTTTTTGAGCTGTAAATCATGCAAGGATATTCCAGTAGAACCCCATGAAAATATAGATGTGGAAATGTGCATGAAATGTCCCCTTTAAAGGGAGGAGACAGACAGTAAAATAAGGAGAGAGGAAGTGATTGTGGCATAAATTAAAAACTAAAAGGGGAGATGAATTAGGAAAATATGGAAAAGAGGAAACATCAAAAGGAAGGAGGAGGTGAGAAGGGAAAAGGACGTGGGTGGTAGTCATGAGAGGCGGGAAACAAGGAAACAGGAACAAGAAGAAGAGAGAGATTACAGCATATATAGAGATTATAGTATGGTAGAAGAAAAAAAGAAAAAAGACGATTAAGCAAATTAAGCGAAAGGGGGATGAAGAAAGGAGAAGAGGAGAAAGGGCATAGGGGAAACAGGGGAATTGTAAGTACATAAGTGCATTGTTAGTCACAGAGGGAGAGCTGTGTGGGTGTGTGTGTAATAGCCAGCAGTACCCACAGGCAGGGGTGACCTGACCACCTAAAGAGAAATGGATCCTAAAAAAGAGAAAGAAAGCACAAAAAGAAGAGGGATATAGGAAAAGTAGAAGCAGAAAAGTTGAGAGGAAGTGGTAGTGTGTGTAGGTGCCAGGCAGCAGAAGAGAAAGCTAATGAGATATAAAGAAAGAAAGAAAGAAAGGGTGAATGTATAAGGAGGAAAAACATATGGACACCTGCAGAGAAAAAAGAGAGAATGAGAGAAATGAGAAGGAGAAGAGAGGGAATCATTCAGTCATAACGTTAGCAAGATAAAAGAAGGAAAAAGGGCAACTAACCTATAGAGTAGGGACACTGGGGAGAGATAGTGTTGAAAGCCATGATTCCATGCTGTATTAGACTGTATCCTACTGAAACCACGAAGGTCTTGGTCATGATTTTCCTTTGTGTTATGTAACAAAGCTGCTGTCAATCAAACCAACAGCCAGCTGGGAGGAAAAGGAGCATTTCTAATATTTCCCCAAAAACCTTTTTCTCTTATCATTGACAGGAGATCTAAAATAACGCTGACATTATTTTTGACAGCAAAAAGGGATGACTAAATGTGATTTTAGTTGGAAAGAGAAAGCCATCTTCATCTCAACAAGTCCTCCAAATTAAACAATCTAATATGTTATTTGACCATGCACTCCAAAACAACACATAGGAGTGTTTTCTAATCTGCCACCCCTATCTGCAGTAATCAGTAGGACATCATTTATCGTTACCTTCTACAACCATTACAAATCACTGTTAAAAAATAATTATGTTTGATGATGACAATGTAAAGATATACACAAAAACCACTTGGTTAGGTTTGATGAAAGATCATAGTTTGGGTTAAAATGATCTCTTTGTTAACGTTAGAGGTTAAGGTTAAAAGGTTAGAGGATGAGTGTAGTTACAGTTTTTAAAAAACTGTGACACTTGTGGTTAGAAACAGGAAACAAACAGCGGTCTATTGCAGCAAAGTCCACTGTCCTCCATCCACCCCTCCTCCTCCGAATGAGGGAAACTGTCCACATATGTCATCTGAACTGTGCCACTACTCCGGGTCATAAAGTTTACAGCCACTATATATCATCTTTCACTCAAACGCAACTGTAGGTTGTATTTGGGTGACATTTCGACCTATTGTGTCGTTCCTCTTGGCCTCCATCTGAAGTAATCTTCTCCACTTTTTCAGGACAGATTAATTCTAACACCCAACACTGAAGCTGTTTAGGTTCTGCTGTTCTTGGTCCAGCACTCCTGCATAGTGGTGATGAAACACCCAGACATTTTTGACAGCAATGTCGCTCAACTCTGAAGTATGCTCTGAGTCTGATACACTGCAATCATCATGTTGACCAAATCAACAAATACGCCCACCTGGGTATTGCATTCGGTTGCAATCCTTGGGCAGTGACAACCTATACTTCTCACTCTCTTTTGAGAAATGTTCATCAATACGGTTGACAGCACAAGAGCTTACCAAGGTGACTGTTGTGTTGTCTGCCTAGCAATCTGTGGATCACTGTCATGTCAATGCCTTTCTACTTCTGAGGAGATTAAGGTCCTTTCAAAATTTCAAAGGCCCTTAGACTCCCTTAGATGGGATATCAGCTCCATAGATGTGCAAAAGTTGTTTAACTTTTTTTGTAAAATCGCAGAAACGTACTGGTGCCTTCCCCCAAACCTGTCTGGATCATGAATAGCACCATTAAATGTAGACTTTTCATGAACTTGTAGAGCTTGCAAAAAAGTCTTAAATCCCTACTTTTGGGTGTTTGTTTAGCTCAGACATTGAGCCTTCCTATTTCACTTAATCTGCTGTGAAAATGTGATGAAGTACGGGCCACATTTTCATGTCATCTAAATTTGAAACATCCTGGATAAACATTCCTCTTCAAGTGCTTGAATATCCTGACATTGTACCTTGTGTTCAATTATACAGAATTCAAAAAGTAAAACTTCCACTGAAGTGTAAAATTAAAATAAATTAAACATTAAACTTTACCTGAACCTCACCCTGCTGCCCACCACCATCTCTCTGGATATTTAGTTATTATCTGCTATTTGTCTCTTTCTGCTAAAGTCTCTTAATGTCAGACAAACTGTGTCATCTTTCACAGTGGTAAAGGGAGTAGGGCCAAGAAGCCAAAACTGAAGACAGCATCACATTTTCATCTGCAGGGAGCCAACCACAACCAGGATTATTCATCATGACTCACTCTGTCTGACACTGCGATGACACAGTGAGACACAGCTTGGACTCATCTGAAAAGGTCTTATTTATCATGTTTACATCACAGTCTGGTTAAGTTTAGTTTACTTGCATACTGTATGATGAAACTGGAAGACAATTTGTTTTTTATCAACCAGGTAATTCCTTTTCATGGGCTGAAATATGTCCTATTGTGCACAGATGCACAGATGGACGAACACACCTGTAGGCAGTTTTGATATCAATTGATGATTCACTGTCCAACCATCATTATGAGGAAGTGAAAGAGAAACTTCAAATAAATGTTTTGATATTTTGTTTCCTTTGAATAAGTATAATACAGGCCCCCTGCTTTGCTGTCAAAAGCATAAAAAATTAGCAAATAAGCGACTGCCACTGAATGGTTTTTACTTCAAACACTCTCTGAAGATGGTAAAAGGCTCAAATTTGGTAGAGATTTGGCAGTGACAACAATAATGAGATGTCTTTTCCCATGCCCAATAGTTTTCAAACCAACACTCTTTGTACACCGTAATCAATTGTTGTAAATTGTTACTATAATTCAGGAGCCACATTTATTTCCACACCAACAAGGAAGAATAATAATAATAATAACTTTATTTGTATAGCACCTTTCATACAAGAAACGCAGCTCAAAGTGCTTTTCAACAAAAATTACATGACGAGGACAAAAGAACAAAAGCATGTAGAAAAAAAGAGAAAAAACATTGATGTGAAACTAAAATACATAGAAGGTGTAATAATCAGAATAGAATATGATAAGAACAAGTTAAAGCAAAGAATGTATAAAATAAATTAAAATATAACATTTTAAAAGTGCAGCAGAGAGCAAGTGCAAAGCTATTTAAATGTTTGAGTAAAGAGATTTTGAAGTTTCTTGTTATAACAACTTATCCTGTAATAATGAGAAGAGATAAGAGATACGTTTTTATCACAAGAAAAGTTTCTTGAAAAACACAGAATAATTAGGTTTATAGTAATGACAAGAAAATATCACAGAATGACACGAAAAATATCTTGTAATAATGTGAAAAATTGAGAAATTTTTCTCCTCATAACAAGAAACCAGGCTAATTGTTTTTGGTCATGTTGGCAGCAATATGCTACCTTAATATACAGTTTCTATGGCTTCAATATAATAAATGGGACTGATATTCTCATTCACCAGCAAAAACTTGTATCAGTCAACAACATAACATAAGCTAACAGAGCACGGCTGAGCACAGCACGGCTCTGGGAGGCAGACCAAACACCCTGCAGTCATGCAAAAGCTGCTGCCAGTTAGGCCGAGTGAGAGATGTGTCTTTCAAATGATTGCCATTCCATTATTCATTTAACCAGCATTCTGCACTTATTACGCTTATTGAATAATGTAAGCCGATAAATAATTTACAGAGAGATAAAAATGGCTCCAGTTTTAAATGTGGGCTCACAATTAGCTGAGAGCGAGTAAGTGTCAGAACTGAAGACAAGAGGCAGCAAAAGAGAGAGAGAGACTTTCATTAGAGAGTGAGTTATTTAAAAAAGGGTTGGACTACGCAAAATGATAAGGTTGTGATTTAGATTGGGTTTTGATGACAGTGACAGATAAAGTGGAGGAAAAGAGAGGCTTGGGATGAATAAATGTAAAGACAGATAGTCAATGATTGACAGCTACTTACTGAGGTCAAGGTGACAGTTCAACATCTCTCTTCTGCAGAAGTTTGTGGCTGAGGTGCAAATCAGAGCAGTCAGCTGTCTACTGCTGGAAAGTTTCATCTGTGTATTTGAGAAGGTGTTTAAACATTAGAGCTGAAATGATTAGTGGATCCACAGGAATAAACATGCAACTACAGTACTTTAATAATCAATTAGTTGTTTTAAAAAAAAAAGAATGCCAAGCAAAAATTAGCAGAAAAATATCACAATCTGTTTCCAACTTCTGCTTTACTTTCTGTATATCACTGGAAACAGAGGATCTTTGGATTTTTGGCTGAATAAAACCAGTCACCTGAGACTTGTGAAGTTGTGATGGGTATTTAAACAGACACCATCTCAAGATAGGCTGACTCTTGATATAATAATAATAATAATAATAATAATATATTGAGAACAAATGCAAAATCATAAAAGTTAATTAAAAAAAAGCTTTTAATATGCTTAAAACAAATTTATAGAAAGTCCTGTTTTCACCTCCTGCACCTTCAATAAAAACATCTGCAGCCAACTGGGTGACAGATGGAAGATGGTCATTTTCTAACCAATTTAATATCTGTAAATCAAATCTCAAAAATCAATTGTCATTTAATACCTTATATTTTTTTTACATTGTTCTTTTCTCCTTTTGCATACTATATATATATACACTATACTATATACTATATAAATACTATATAATCAGAGCTGATACTGAGTACACTCACGTATCAGACATATTGACACACAGACCCATGACAGTAAAACGAGGCCCTATTATTTAATTCTACAGTAGTTTAGGATTATGCTACGTAGGTTGTGTTGGTATTAATTCATACAATTGATTAACAAATAATAACTATTTACATGGCACATTTACACAGTTACAAAGTGCTTTAAACAAACAAATAAAAATAATACAAATCCAAAACTTAAAAGTCAGCATAACAATATTAAAAACAATTCATTAAGATGATGCAATAATTTAAAAAGGATACTGAGTTCCAGTTACAGTAGAAAAAACATGTTCATAAATTTGAACTTGTTTTTAAGTGGCAGTCCTAGTGTCTCTATTTTCTCTATTAATGGAGTTGTTTCTAGTTTTTCTGATTGGGGAACAGATCATAAAATTTGAAAATCTCTGAGAAACATAAATGGGACAGTCTGAGTCTGGAGATTCAGCTACAAGACAATATGACAGTGATTTCCAACAATGCACACAAGCAGACGTAGAGAAACACATACACACACACACACTTTTATGAATTATTCCATATACTCAAACACTTGTAACAACACAACAACACTGCATCTAAGTGATATTTTTAATCAGGCCACGGCCAAACCAGATCGATAATGATCACAGAGAGGACTCGTCGTGTTTTTTCGATCCATCCGCAATGACTCACGCAGCATAAACCAGTAGTCTTTTTAAACATCCTGTTTGTGATGCATGGCTCAAATCCAGCAGTTAATGGCCGCTCAGCTACAGGGAGAACGTCGCCATCATCATTTCCCTTTAGCAGAATCACTTTCCGCATCCGATAGAAGCGCTCGTCCTCGGAAGAAATGCTGCATCCTCCGTAAAATCTCCTCTGTTGAAATCCTTTCCTTGAATTAGGACAGCTCTTCTGAGCTGGCTAAACATATTAATGCACAAGAATCAGGGTTCAAAGCTGGGGAAAGGAATTTGACTTCTCAAAGTGATCTCTCTTTGTGGTAAACAATACTAACTGTGGATTAAATCTGTGGATTCATCTAGCAACAATACTGTAGATGGAGCAAGCAAAGGAACATCCACTATGTATCAACACAATATCCTTGAGAAAAATGGAAATCAGTATGAAACCCCCATTACTACACACTAGTGTTATGTAGGAAAGTAATTTAATTCACCACCAACATTTTCCATCTCAGGAAGGATAATGAAATTCAATGAAGTTATCAGTGATGTGGACTGTATAAGGTCAAGATTTTACAATTTCACCCTTCCTGATGTCGATGTGTTGAAAATGTATTTAAAATCCATCACTGCCTCAGTCTCTCCTGACATGAGGGAGATTGGATCTTTGTGAGGGAATAAGAGCAGGTGGATGGTGGATTTTTTTTTTTAGCCGCTCTAGCCTCTAGGGATGTCAGTGTCGGTCTGTTGGCTGTTCACTGGGTCCCCACTTTGGTTCAGACTGAAATATCTCAAAGTCTTTGGTTTATGAGCAAATACAGCAGCTACACTAATGATATTCCCATCAGCCTCAGCGGTTCCCAATGACCCTTTCAAATCTAACTTAAAATACTCCTGTGATTTCACTTGATTTGTGTCTTTACTAGATTTTTATTTAATTTGTGGCATTTTGGGCAACATATTACTACACTTAAACTGTATTTCTGGTCTATTACTTATCCTGTATTTATGTCTCTGTTGTTAAGTTTTTAATTTTAATTTAAAAAGGTTTATATTCCTTTAATTTGGCATTTTTAATGTTTAATGTTGTTGTCTTTTTAAATGTTTAAATGCATTTTGTAAAGCACTTTGAATTGCTCTCGTGTATGAAACGTGCTACACAGATAAACTTGCCTTTTAGGAAGATGACTCAGACAGTTAACATGGTAAACATTATAACTGCTAAACATCAGCGAGTTAACGTCGTCATTGTGAGCACATTAGCTTTAAGCTCAAAGCAGCGCTGTGCCTACGTAAAGCCCCACAGAGCTGCTAGCATAGCTGTAGATGCTCGGTCTTGTTTACCATACAGGACAGGATTAAAATCATAATCATAAATCATCTCCATTATTGCTACAAATTGTTTCATGTCTTTAGGTTATATCAGCCCGGTGGGAACTCATCAAGCCTATCTCTCTCTCTCTCTCTCTCTCTCTCTCTCTTTATATCGGTTTTATCCAAAGTGTCAGCATCTTAAATGATAGAAGAATTAACTATCGCCTCGTCTGACAAACTAATCTTCCCTTACAGCAGCATAATGGTTATACTCAATAGCCTGTAATGTCAGCAGGGATATCACACACAAACACATACACACCTCTAGTGTTGCCATTGGGGCTAACTTTACAGTAAAGCTGTACTTGAAATGTCACATTATATAAACTCCCTCACCCTCCCTCCATTTTCTCTCCTCTGCAGCTTGACTGCTTTTAACCCTTAAGCAATTCCACCACACTGGGCTCTGATAGTTATCCAAGCCTGCTGCAAAAACCGTCCAAGGGATTTCAAATCTCCCATGTGCACATCCTTCATCCTTGTTTTCACCAAAATACGGATGGCAATTTGTGGCATCCTCTTCTAAATGCAAATTTCAACTTTCTTGAAAAACTGAAGCATCTAGTGGAATCCACAGGGGAAGTTTTTTATTTTTTTTATTTTTTATGCAGCATGTCAAGATTTGCTTGATGAACTGTAAAGCCTCGACCTTACTGCACACTGGTGTGTCAGGGTCATTGGTGAGTTCTGCGGATTTAATTGTCCAGTGTGATTGCCTTTCAATGAAATGTAGAGGTTGTGGGATAATTCCCTAGATAATACTCCTCTTGTGTGAAGAAAGCTTTAGAGGGAAGAAAGAGGGTGGAGGAAGATCAGGGATGGAGAGATTTAAAAAAAAAAAGAGAAGAAATCATGTTACATTACATTGTCACTACTGTGATGTAAAAATCTCCTCCAAGCAAAATGCCTCTGAAACAGGATCAGCCTGAACAACCACCATCTTCACCAAAGCACCAAACTAGGCTAAGCGGGGCCGAGCAGGGCTCATCGGGGCCTCTCGGGAGTCGGCAGAGGAAGCAAATGAAGGTTTGTTACTGTTTGTTTACACTCTCTCATATCACAGCACTCTGTTAGAGCAGTATTGATTTATTTTTTGGCAACTTGGGGGCAGCGAAACAAGCTGGAAATACAACACTGTGGTTGTTGTATTTCCAGGTGGGGGTTCAGAGCCTTGCTTAGAGGCACCTGCGTATTAGAAAACATTTTCTAAATATGTTTGTTCCTCTCTCGGTAAACAGTGTAATGAGTAAGCCCTGGCCTGCGGTGGAAACCAGACTGAGGAGAGTTAGTGAGCTGATAAAAGTGGAAACCATGCAGAGCTGTGGGCATTTGCAGCCGAACATTAAAGTTACTTTGAACTCCTGTAACTTTAATTCTCTTTGACATAAAGAGATGCAGCTGTGAGCCACACCATGTACACTATAATTAAGATCAGTGAACCACAACCACCATAAAATAATCCTGTTATTCTCTCTCTGTCCATCAGTGTGTCTGTTAGCTTGGCTAGGAGCGCTTGTATCCCCCCACTCAAGGTCAGGGGCAATGAAGGGTCATTGGACCACCAGCAACATTTCCAGACAACTGAGACTAGTAATGTTGCTTCCACCAAGAAGGGCAACTAAACAAAATGTGTGTGTGGAATACACATTTGTTTATGAGGTAAAACACAATGAGGAAAATCTTTAAATTGCCTTTCTCTGTTGCCAAATTTGCAAAAATGCTGACTTTGTGTGACTTTTTTTTCTCTTACAGCCACCTGTAACATGGAGACAGGATACATGATTTTTTTTATGTGATTGCCACCCTTTCTGCAAGAATATTTAAAACATTTATTTACAAGTAAAAAGGTTTACTGAGCATGTTTATTACTTTGCAGCAGCACCCTGCTTCATATTCACACAGATCCTCAGCTTCCCTGCTGACCAGAACCACTGCAGTAACACAAAAAAGGCAAATTATCAATAAATAATTCAATACTATTATTGCCATCACACACTGCTGTAGTAGTTCAGTATTGTGTTTTGAGGGGGAGTCAGTTTTTTTTTTATTTTTTCAACTGACCTTTGAGGTGAATGTCCCCCGGCAGCAGCTCAGCTCAGTCGCCTGACTGCTGACCACCAAGCAGCTGCAGGGGTGGTTGTTGCAGTAGAATATGTTGTCCGCCGTTTCATGAATTTTTGGCAAAAACCTTCAGATCTGGTTATAAACCAACTGACATTTTGGCTTAATTCTGATCAATTAAAACTTGTCTTATTTTTCATACTTTTGTCCATCATTTCTTTAGATTATAATTAAAAATGTACTTAACACAGAAATTGCGCAGATCTGAGAACATGTGGCTATAACATACGAAAAACACAAGCAGTCACATGATCAGACAGGTTGGAATGCAGCTAAAAGACGATCTAAACCAGGTTGCTTGGATGTAAAACCAAAAGTAAGCTGTTTACAACTGTCATGATTGTTCATGTTCTTTGCTCTGTCTGACTTCTGTTTAGTGGTGTCACTGTGTTTCCCAGATCGTTTCCAGATATTTCCCAGAATGAATCATGGCCAAAACTAGAAAAAATATGGTTGTTATAAATATTATCCTTTTAATTATCCCTTCAGTCACAGCACAACACATGTTGTTTCTCATCACAGAAATTGCAGGTGTGATTTTTGCCTCGTAGATATTGTTCTATTGATCTGCTGAACATCCAGTTCAGCACATATAACTGTACTGTTAGGTTTGTAAAAAAGCCAATACAGCACGAGCTGTCTGTATCTTTCCCCTATCACTCTCTGATTCTGGTCTTTTCTACATAAATGACAAGTGTTGTAATTACAGTCGTGCTCCATCTCCATCCACAGTTTCACAGAGGAGCTCTGACAGCTGAGCAGGACTTTGACACTCCCTCGGCTCAGCGCTAATGCTTCACAGCCTATCATTAAAACACACTCTGCAGTGTGGACAAAAGGGTTGAAGGAGCATGTCATGTAACTCCTGACATTGTGATTTTGAAACTGGCTCGTAGTAATACTTCCATTACAAACCTGGATTTGTGCAGGGAAACCCAGTGGAGCATACATGCTCTTTTTAAGCATCCTGGAGCAGTTAGAGGCTTCAGTGCCTTGCTCAAGGTGAATACTTCCCATTGTAAAGGGTTTTAATCTAGGCGCTTAACAGTCTCAACCTTCTAAGTCAGTCAGAACAGCTCCAGAACAGCTACAAACCGACCTTGTGGTGATATTGTTTTGTCAAAACAGGAACAGTTTTCCTTGGATTCATGTTAGCCGACTCGATCATATCGTCAGTTCATATTCTTTCTTTCTGAGAAAAACAATACAAGAGTGCAAAGAACAAGTAGTTAGATCCACTTTTCAACAGGAAGCAGTAATGTTACACTTCTTTAGTGTGGTTCCCGACCTCTGAATCACTGCACACTTCTGTGATTTGTTCACCACATCACATAGGGTCTGGTGTTGTTCCCATTGATGACTCTTTCTCTCAGTTGGAGAAACCATTGACCAATCAGAGCTTTGTTAGGTGGATGTTCACATCGGTAACAGCCATGAAAATATAGCAACAGAAAAGGCAGACAATCATGAATGAGATTGACACAGCTGAACAGGTTGTAAGTCTATTTACTTACATAACAACTCTCACGTCAGCATACGTCTTTGATCATAATGAAAACTGTAAAGTTAATTAATCCTTGGAACATCTACTGCAGCTCGCATGTTGACTGAAAATGACGTCAGCAGCACGCTACGTCACTGATGCAGAAGTTAGCATGATGAGAAGAGAAATGAAATGACAACTCTGATTATATATATATTGCGTATGTTCCTTAACAGACTTTAATCATTTTAAACAAATGAACAAATTATGATTTCAACCTCAGGAATACTCATTACTATTACCAATTAAAGCAATATTCATTATCTCCTTTAAAATTCTCCATTATCACGTTATTCCAATATTCTCATTTATTTTAATGATGATGACTCATCTGCTCCAAACCAAACTGTGACATAACCTCAACACTGGATTCACTTGTCTTTCTGCATTGTTATTTGAATTACACCTCCTGCTTTGCATAACCCAATGTAAACTAAATTGTTGTGAGAGAAACGCTGTGATCCGCCTTTATATTTACTTTATTCAACATTGCATACAAAGCTTTCTGCCCTCCCAAACTCATAATTCAGAGAGGTTTTAATTCTGGTATAAAGTCTGAAAAACATATTTTCAACTCGTATTCTGAGGAGCAGGTTTGGCAGCTGCCTCTTCTTCAAAGCCATTTAACTGAGTAATCTCTCTGACGCACGATTTGTGCTTCATTTTTTCACATACACATATTGATATTTGCTCTCTGCAGTCATGATGTTCCTTATCAGTTTGGCTGATGAGGAACATGATCTTCCAGGCTAAGATAGATACCAGGTACACAAAAACATGCTCCTATACAGACACGCAAACACGCTGCCAGTACAATTTAACAGAGGAAACACTTTTGGATGTTCTTGTCTCCTCTCAGGGTAAATGATGTCATGATGCTGAAACAGTGCCCAGCAGCTCATTCACTTAACTAGACAAACATCCACTTACTCGCTCACACACACTTAAGAGTACTCAAGTACACTGTTTCTTTCTTTAAATGTTACACACAAACACATTCTTTGTTGCTGCATTTCTCTCTCTCTCTCGCTCTCTCTCTCTCTCTCTCTCTCTCTATCTCACACACACACACACACACACACTCACTCACGCAGATACGCAACCACCACCATTAGTCCTTTATGGTCAGAGCTATTTTAACAGACAGGACAGCAACCAGTATACTGTAGGGAAGGCGCCCATCGTGCCATCTGCTGAAGCGCTACGGATGCCATAAAACTCTAACATTATGGTGATAAATCTTCTAGGGTCCTTTTCACACACACACACACACACACACACACACACACACACACACACACACACTTGCACGGACAGCCTTTCCCATTTCTTCTTATTTTCAGATGGAACTAATTTGACCTTTGAGCCATTTTGCTGCTCTTCCACAGTTCAGTGCTGCATGATAATGGCAAGATGTCCTTTACCCTTGTCCAACACACACACACACACACACACACACACACACACACACATTTTGATAAGCAACCACACACACAATGAAAGTATCAAATTCATCTTCACCATACCATAATAATGGCAAGATGTGATTTAGTGGACCGTAACACACACACACACACACACACACACACACACACACACACACACACATACACACACAGTTACTGTACTGAATGTATGCACATATACTTACATGAGGAAAGATACACACACATATATAAAAGGTGAGGAACACAAAAAAATACAAGTACATGTAGAATACATGTGTACGCACACACAAACACCTTTGAATTCAAGATATTTTGTGGGTTATAATGTAACTTTGTCCTTAAATTCTCCACCCACATAGATCACAACACACGCACACACACACACACACACACACACACACATTAATGCACACGTACACTATGTACACTCATATACATGGTTCATTTCACATTGAAATACCTTGTTCATTTGATGGCGTATATGGTCTTTTATGGCTTACAGGGCTCTCAGCAGCACGCCTGAGTGATCACACACACACACATCCAGACAATCAGCTGGGACAGTGATTTACACACACACACACACACACACATATGTTCCTACCTATACACACCATACAGTCGATGATACACACACTAATGCAGGGGAGATCAGGTTGTCGATAACCAGACTGAAATTCTTTGGGGGAAGGGAGATGCATACATTTTCTTCCAACCTTACACACACACACACACACACACACACACACACACACACACACTGCTGCCAACATGTCCCCAGGGACAGACCAAAGCAGGTGAGGGGAGAGTAATGAAATGTAAAAAATAAGAAAGAAAAACACATATGGACTCCGTGGAGACGCTCAGCAGGGAAAGAAGAGGGATGAGAATGAAGAGAGGAGACAGCGAGATGATGCTGCAAGATCACCGCTACAAAAGGTCTCAGAGAAAGACTCTCAGAGTACTCCATGGATCATGGCTCAGAGCCAAGCTGGTTTTCGATATTTGTAGTTTTCATTCTAGCTGTGTAATCAGGGACAAGCTTGTCTAACCTGATATTGGCTGATTGATCAATTCTTCCATTGGCTATTTTCTCAAACTTTGACATTCTGCCCTGTGCTGTATTGTCAATAAAAGCTGCCTTCAGGGCTTTGTCCACTCTAATGCAGATAAATGTGAAAATGCCGTGTATGTTTAAATTGTTTTCCATCAAAACTGAAATATGCGTACATCTTTTCCCACCTCACGCACTGCTAAGGATAGGGCACAACATAATTTTTTGTGATTTGATCAAGGGTTATAGGTGCTGCTGCTAATGAAGACTAATGGTAATGCCTGGGTGTGCGTGCGTCCTTTTAAAACCTGCTGAGTCATTATGTGCATTTCCCTTCAACTGTTTTTATTTGCTTTTTGAATTTGCACACAAAAAACCTGAGAAATGCTGACATTTTGAAAAAATCTCTCTAAAAATGTTTTTACGCTTGGCTGAGATGGAAATATTGGCCAAATCGATAAAAACAAAATGAGACAAAGTGCAGTGGAAAAAGATTTAGCAATTAAATCATGACATACATGGAGCATGTAACTTAAATGTCCACTTATGTTTCCGCTTCATTGAAGAGATAAAAAAATAGCGGCAGACAAATGTCCAGACTGTCAAAACTCACAACAACATATAGTCCTGTGGCCTCAGCGCTCCATACAGCTAGTCAGTGATTCAAGTCTGTTTTCTATCACTGCTGAAAAATAAATAAAATAAAATTTATGTTTTTACTGATTAAACTTTTTCCAGCAAGAATTAATTTTAATTTCAGTTGGACTTTAAAAAACTTCAAGGCCTCACCTACATGTTGATATTCTGTATTTAACATGTGTAGAAACTGATAACAATATATTGTGGTGTAACAAGTAGCCAGCTTACTGTTTGGAGATATTTATGACTATCAACAGCTAGCTTAGCCACAGTGACTCTACACAGCGCTCCATTTTGAATTTAGGAAAAGATGTTTCTAATAACATCAACAATGGCTCCATTTTATTCAAGCTATGACATTGTGACATGCTGTCTGGTTTTTCATACAGTCACGAGACTGGCATTTTTAAAGTTGAGAGGTTTGGCTCTTTGAGAAGATTTTGTTTGGGTCAAAAAAGCTTAATGTAAATTTAAGGTGAAAAAGAGTGAAAAGAAGATGCTTCAGGAAATTCAATCACGTCCTAGTTAATGTGTCACCTACAATGATATTGTTGCCTGATAACCAAACCCCAACTGCGTTTTTGGCGCCACCTGAGTGCATAATGGGTTCTGGCATGAGAATACAGTGTGGTGAATGATGTGGTCATTTAGACTAATCAGCGACTGATTTCCATCTGGCACAACAGGTGAATGCAATCAACTACCAGACAGGACAGAAAACTGGAGGTACACTAAAGAATCCAGCTCCGGTGAATTCCCAGAGCTGAACAACATGACAGAAACCACGCTGACATCCTACATGACAATATGTAACATCTGTCTTCTTTCTATGTGCACATTCATCACAGCTGGGGAAACACTGTGACTGTCTTGTGAAAAAAGTAATCGCTTCAACTGTTTAATGAAAACATATTGATTGTAGCGGCATGCATGTAATGTGGCTAATAGAAGATGGTAGTAAGAACAGTAACTTTGGTCAGCTTGAACTCATGTCAAGCTTCATGAGCAGAATCACATGTTGGTTTGACAATAGTGACAATATGGTTTCTCTTTAATGAAGGACATGAAAACATTAAAATTTATTTTCCTATTATTTGGGTTACTTCACCCTACCATAAGCAACATCTATAAACACTTATGCCTTCAGACGCAGTTCATTTAAAGCATACTGAAGCTCTTTTCATCATAAGAACTAAGATGCTTCATGAATAATTTGTTTTTAATATGATTTAATCTCAAAAAAACGATATAATCCTTATTTATAAGCCAACTCTTTCTACTAGAAAGCATTGCAATACAGCTACGGTAAAATAAAATAGTCAAGTCAATCTTCTTATATAATCAAAAACTTGCAAAAAATGACAAATATGCACAACATATTACACCCATTATCCTTAGACCCACAATTTGGATAATGAAAACCTCCACAAAAGGAAAAGAAAAGGAGAAACATAAGACAGAGAATCCCTCTTCTGGGATGGACAGACATACATGTCATAGTAGACAGAGTTGACAGACATATTTTATAAAGAAACAGAGTGAATATATGGTAAATAAAGTGGAAATATATATGACACCAAGAAACTTCTAGGTGCTGAGAAGCACCGGTAGGACCTGGACCTTGAAACAGAATACACTAAAAGTTCTACAGACGAGAATAAAAACGATCAATGTGCAGAGGAAAACATCTTACATGAAAGCAAACAAAATAATGGAGCAAACTGATTTTGTAGCAGTTTTGGCTGCAGGCTAAGAACAACTCCATCTACATTGACATTAGTCATTACCCATGAATCATTGCTTATGTTGGATGTATTATCCCATCATGTTTGAGAAGGAGGAGGGTAGGAGCTATATAGTCAGAGAGAAATACATTTTAAGCCCTGAGTGTGTGGGAGCCATTAGCCATAAAGCCATGTTATTATCAGCCTGTCACCTCAATGATAAGTGGAGCTATTGTGGGCAGCACTGCACAGTATATGTGGCATTTATAAGAAACTATTAGAGTAGAGGCAGAACATCCCATTTTTGAGCATTGTATTATTAAAGCCTGATCTTTTCATTGCGGGTCTGAATGATCTATTCACTGTAACTACTTAAACATTTATCTTTATAAAAATACAGCCACCACAGGTTTCCATACATTACATGTACATGAAAAATGAAAATGACTGAAAAAGAAAACAGTCAGTCTACAACTGTATTTTCTTAGGTCAGAGATGGTGTGTGTGTGTGTGATACAGGATGTTCATGGCCTGTCCAAGCTGATAAAACCATTTGATATAGACAGACTGCATATCTCAACACTCATTGAATAAAATGGGTCTCTGAATAGTCGGCAGTTTCTCATTGACCATGGTGGACATTTATCTTATTTGTTGTATAATCTTGTTCGTCCTCAAAAACTGTCTGCTTTAAAAGAACATAAAAATTCAAATCATATAAAATTTGATGTTATCATTCTACCGTCAGGGATCAATATATCTTAATTTACATAAAGAGACACTTCCTGTCTGGCAAGTAAAATAATAATGTGTCAACTTCCGAACATTTATTGTACTTTGTGATTAAAGATTCTACTTCTGAATGGTGGCAAAACTGTCAAAATCTGACTATAATGAACACCATGTCAGTGTCATTCGGTGAGACCGGGACGTTTTGATTGGTTATTAAGCATGACAGCTCAAAGAAAGCGCTGTAATTCTGCCAGATGAAGTCCTCTGCTCTGTCACTGTGCACCAGTGTTCTTTTGTCTGTAATGTATATGTAAGTACATGTGTGTGCACGCACGGGATTATGTGCGAGCTCACTGTGGCTAATGAGTATACTCTGGTCAGACCAGAGGAAAATGTTCAGTGTAATTATAAATGAAATCTGAATCTGCTGTCATGCTTCAGTGATGGGCGGTGAGGAGGATGTGAAGATGATAATCAAAAGAGCAATGCAGGAAAAAATGATTTGATAGGCATTTAAAATAAAAATGCAGAGTCTATAAGTGGAGGGTTGGGTAAATGATAGAGTGTGTTTAAAGATAAGGACTCATTTTTTAATTAATCGTGTTACGCATCTATGCGTGTATCTGGATAATACATTGACTGAGCTGATAAAGCAGGGCTTTTTAACACAGACATGTTGACACACATTCACCAGTTTTCTATCCTCAGGTGAGATAAGTCCTTCCCCACAATGCAGCTGATTGAACAGATTTGTCTTCACTGTGTAATTAATACAAGTAAACAATCACACACTGATAGAACTTATCAGTCGGTCGTGTATCCCTTTGGTTCTTCCATAAAAAAAAAAATATTTTCAATTCTGATTTTGTATTGTTATTCTCTGGACCTCCGTTGCTACTGTTTCAAATCTAGCAGTTATGCCTGTTGGGGTGCAGGGAGCAAAATTTAATCTTGATATATTGCAGATAGACAAGCTGTGAAATATTCATTTTCCCCTTCCAACTTATTGCCTCATAGTTTTGATGGAGAAGGAAATGTGGAGAGAAAGACAAGGAATTGAGCTCTGAATGTTGTCTTTTTCTCAGACTATTCAATGGTTTTATAGCATGTCTTCTTTAGAATATAATACACAAGATGTTCTAAATTAAGACATCTTGCTTTTCTGCTTTACTGGCATTATGTTTGCTCGTTAAAGTCATAAATTCAATGTACACTACGCTGCAGTTTATGATAAACCATTGCTTTAATTAATCACAAGCAACCGTAAACCTAAACCATAAAAAAAATGGGATGTGCACATCACTGAATCAGCATGTGAAGGGTGTTTTAATCTCTTGCCAGTAGCTAATATGTGTGTGTGAGTAGGTGTGAAATTAACACAGATTAGTAAAACCAGTTAACTTCTAGAGTATTTCTCCCTATGAGGCACGATACAATAACAAAAATGTAACCTTCATGGGATTTGTATAAATTAACTAAATCATCTTTAGCTGTAAACCAGGTCTCTAAATGTGTCTGCATGATAGATGTTTCTCTACAGCCATGTTCTCTTGAACAGGATTAAGATCAGGATTAAGTGATGTACTCTCTGACGCTGCAGGTTCATAAAAATGCATCTTGTCCTTTTTAATGTTGTGAGATTAGCAAATAAGGAGCATGTTGGGTATCTTTATTCTTTCTCTCTCTCGCACACACACACACACACCCTCTGTCCCGCCTGGTGAATGTGGAATTGCCACGAAAATAAGATTTGAGGATTAGGATTAGGGCCGATCTTGGCTCGGTGCATGAACTGCAGATTAACCGGGCAGAAAGGGGTTTAACACAGGGTGAACTGACTTCAGAACAGTTCTTACGGTAGCATTAACCACAGACACACACAGCTGAAAAAGCAGAACATTCAACATCCACATGCACACACTCATTCAAAGGTACACCTGAAGACTCACACTCACACGTTTTCTGCTGATCTAAGGTTTGGGTTTTAGCCAGTGTGCTTTAAGAGGCTTAGCATAAAGTTAATTAGCATATAGGTAATTAGCATTAGATGATTTTTCTGCAGTGACTGATCGACATCCTTGTGACTCGTCCATTACATAACCTGCTTTCCTTTGTATACAGACAGACTTCCCTGGAAGGAAAAAAACATTTCCAGAACAAGATTTCCCTGTGACTATCCTCTCAAATGTTGACAGGATATGACAATAAAATTCATTATTCATACATACATTTATTGCCAAATGGCAGACAATCAGGGGGCGGGAGCCAAAAAGTGTGTATGTGTGTGTGTTAAGACCTTTTTATACTTTTTTTATACGCACACAGTTCCATTCATACTTTCTGGGGGTCTGCAGACACAGACGAATTCCACATGTACGCACCATTGACTGTATACAAATATGGACGACATGTCACCACTTCCTACAGCTACGCAAAAGTGAAGCTAAAATATCTCCTTAGATGTGTAGCAGAACACAGATTTACTGACAATTACCGTCAGATCCTGACAGATCGGGGGGTTAATGAAGTTACTGGTGCTGTGCCGTGTGCGTAAATGTGCACATCACTCTCTCAATTTAAAGACACTTATCGTTTCTGCTGATGTGTGATGCTGCAGGTATTTATTAAAGTCAAAGGAAAGAATCTGATGCGCAGCCAGCCGTGGACAACAGTCAATCGAAGCTCCATGAAGCAATATTTTTGATAGTGACATCTGTGTAATGTCTCTACACTGCTGTTTGGCCATTTTTTATTTTATGGCTGCACACAGTCTGTGTTAGTATGTACTGTAAAAGTCCTGCTTCTATCATCAACCCCCCTTAGACACCCTTTTTCAGCAAACAAGCTGAGACAACCCTACTGTGTGCTACCCGCCCAGCATGACATGGCTGCGACAATCAATAAACCAGACTTTTCATTCAGTACACCAGATTTTTATTGTATTTTTTTTATATTTCAGTACTCAACACTAATTTAGTTTTTTATGCAGTCCTGTTGAATATAGTAACATACTATATCTCCTGCTGTCTCATCAGACACTTTTACCACTTTTGTAATTACACTGAGATGGCTTAAGGCAGGGACACACATGATGAGTGCTGAGACGACTGTGAATAGGATTTGGGCTTGGTGACCGATAGGAGCGAGTTGGAGTGGATTGGTGCCAGTCTGGGTCAGTCACGTGTTTCACCTAAAGTAGACGTTCTGGTAAAAACATAAAATAAAGAGAAAATGGCGAGGAAAAAGGTTTGTAGTGTTAGAGCACCAGGCAACTGAAATGGAGGAAATTCTGACTGAGCTGTAAAGAGAATGAATATCTATTCTTTGTAGGTTTCAGCTTGTCTTTAGGTTAGTCCCCAGCTTTAGCGGACACATTCCCTCATATTTTAGCGTGATGTACTGAGTTTTTGCCTCAGATTTCAGAAGCTGTAACTTACATATTTGTTTGTCTGGAGGCTGATGGATCTCGGTGGTGAACTGAAATTTTACAGATAAAGCTCTGTTACACTGTAATGAGATTTATTATATCAGTAGCTGAGACAGCTGGTAGAGGGTCAGCCAATGCAGCTCATTATTTTTAAGTAGCCCCACCTTTTTACTGCTGCCTTTGCACATATCACTGCTGGTCTTTCCACCAGCACATACCACCATGAAACCAGAGTCCTGTGAGTTACAACGCTGACTTTCAGCACTTAACCTATTTGTATGTCTGTGTGCTTCATTTAACACATCTTGCCATTGCTATTCTGTTGTAGCGTTCTTCTACTTTTATCTGTTAGTGTGTTAAGAGTACAGTATGGGACATCTTGTCATTATCATGCTATAATGAACAAGGTGATAGAGCAGCAAATTTGCTCCGAGGCCTCATTATTTCCATCTGGCAACAAGGAGAAGCAACCAGGTCACTGAGAAAGACAAGTTAAAGAAAAAGCAATTGAAGTAGCAAAAAGAAAAGGGAGAGAGAAGTAAAAAAAAAATGTTGAGAAAGCAAAACTATATGTGTGTGTGTGTGTGTAAATGTATGTCTCTTTTAAGAGATTAAATGCTAGCATATGATTTTTTTTTGTATAGCCCTACATTCTTGTCCTTGTTCTGATTATGTGTGTATAATTTTAACCAGGGTTGTAACACATGAGTACTATTCTACTGAAATTGTGAACCCTCACAATTTCCTCAGTGAGAGTTTTAACATTTTCTCCAACAGCAACAGGCTCCCTGCATCTGTAAAATAAATATCCCAGGGCAAATGAGACCCGACTAGAACACAGATTGCAGTAAAACACAAAACAGGATGAAATCTTTCTATGTTAATTCCAAATTGTGAAGTATTAAAGGAACTCCAACAGTAACCACAAAACATGAATCTGTGCACCTCCCATTCATACGTAAAATTGTAACGTGGGATGGATCGGGTGAGCCCAAGTGTGGACACTCAGTGGTGAGGAGATAGGGATGTGATCGGAAAAAGGTATTCATTGTAAAGGCTACGGAAAGGGAATGCAGATCTGGGAAAGCTTGAGCTTGTAACTGAGGCTGGGGAAACTGGGGCTGGGGCTCCGGCTGGAAGCTGGGAAGAGCTGAGATCAAGGGCAGGGAAGCAGGGCTGATGAGATGAGACGAGGGGCTGGAGACAGAGAAGACAGAACTGCAGGAGACAGGAATTAGGGTTAGGCACAGGAATAGAGGCAACAACAAGAAAACTAGATAAATGCAAGTGAAGTGGCTTGAAGTGTTGTTACATTGACTGAGACAGAGGCTACAATCTGGCAGGGCGGTAGTGGCAGAGCTGGGTATTTGTAGAGAGCTTGATAACGATGTTGAGGTACAGCTGGTGTGGCTCTGCTCTGACTCAAGCACACCTGTCTCCACTCACAATCACACACACACAAACAGGGAGAGAGCCACTGGGAGAGTGGTAGCAGGTTAGGGACGCACAGGATTATAACATAAATGGTATAATGACAAATGAAAAAGTAACACAAAACTACATTTCTGGATGTAAAAATGTGCCATTGCTTTCAGACACCTTTAAGACATTAGCCTATTGTCCCAGTTGTTAATTTTGAATCAAAGTTTCACTCGGTTGGACTGTACCTTGCATAGTTTTAAGTATAAGCTTTCAAGACAAAGACAGCAATTCTCTTCTGTCCCTGGCAATGACTCGAATGTTGCTGGCTTTCAAAAACTGGCATATTCCAGCCTTAAATGAAGAAAACTTTCATTTTTATCTCCTTAGTTATTCATTTATTGTTGCTGCTTTGACAGCATTCTTCTCTGCAAGTACATGTAGTAGTTAACAGGTCAGTTGTTGAATCATCATCAAATGGTTCTTTCTATCAGATCAAGGGACACATTCAGTCAGCCATGCAGGCCACCCTTTGGTCCAGAGACAAGATAAATGGCACAGTAATGGACACAGGTCAGGTTGAACTTGTAGACCAGCTGATGTCCAGTGCAGACAGTGCAAATATTGTACAAAATTTGCCCCAATTTGAGACTGAATTTGACCGAGGTTTATGACTTGAAAAACCAAAAGCGTTTCAGTTTCTGTATACTCTGATTGGACTATTTGTCATTTGTTCCTGTCCCTAATTTGATTCACTACTGGCAGAAAATCCCTCAAAACATTTGTAAATTGTGATTGCCTTCATCTCCTAATATTGTAACCATGTTCCTACCAATTAATATCAAAATAGTTTATTCAACTGTCTTTTGTATTGTTTGTGTTTGATTTACAAGTTGAGCTTTCAGTGTGACAGAACTGTAGACTTCTGTTGTTGTTGTCAATGTGAGGATTTTGTGTTCCTGTGCTGTGTGATACACACAGGAGGCAAAACAAATTCAGTTGTGATTAGACCTAGATACATTATGCCCATAAGGCTCAATATGCCTGCACAGTGAGATCCATTTACTGGGATGGCGTCACTGAGGGTGTGCGTCTCTGCTTCTATTCTTGGGGGAACAACATGCTTTTTTTGGTCCTAACTTCAAGAAGTGTAAAGGCCATTTTTATGACCCTTGCTTCTGTTAATGTAGTAGAGTTAAGGTGTATGCACTTTGGAGTCCAAAAGTCTGAGACCACATCGGAAATCTAATATTTTCATGAATGAAGAGGAAATATTTAAGATTCTGCACTATTTCTATGTCAGCAATCAAATTTAAGCAAATTTGTGGCATTGACCAACTTGACTCCTTTGTACAAAAGGTCAGATTTCCTTGAGTTGTATCTCTTCCATTTAATCGTGCCTTCAGGCGACACTCAGGTGGATGTGACCTACTTATCAAGTAAATCATTCAAGTAACTCAACTTGCAGCCAGTGTTCACCTGTTATAAATATGGCTGTGCCTCAAGTTTCCAGCAGATCGTTGCTTACCAAGTAGCATTGTGATAGTGGGAAACATGGCATCAGAACTAAATGAAAGTGTCAGAGGTCAAATTGTTATTCTAAGCAAAGAGGGGCTTTCTCGGCATCAATTCATGGCTAGACTAAAGGTTTCTTGGAACTCTAAAACTGGATCAGTTGTATCCAAAGCATGATCAGGCAGACCAAGAGTGACCACACCCTCAGAAGATCAATACATTAAGCTAACTTCCCTGAGAAATACAAAAGCAACTTCATTACAGATACTGAATTGGCTAAATAAAAAATGCAAGACTCCAATCAGCAAAAGTACTGTTAAAAGAAGGCTTTCTTGTAATGGTCTCAGAGGATGAGTAGTAGTTTATAAACCAATTCTAAGGAGGGGAAACAAGGCCAAACACTTGGGGTCGGCTAAGAAATACCAAAATTTCACAGTGGATGACTGGAAAAAAAGTCATATTTGCTGAAGAATCCAGGTTTGCGATTTATGGCAGTAAGACAAAGGTGTATGTAAGGAGACAAGTAGCAGAGAGAATGATACCTCAGTGTATCAAACCAACAGTAAGACATGATGTTGGGATTATTCCAGTCTGGGGGTGTTCTGCCTATTCTGCATTGCATTGACTACACTGTGACCAAGGAGAAGTACCACTCCATTCTTCAGAGACATGCTATACCCTCTGGTTTACATCTTTGTGGAGCAGGATTCATATTGTTGCAGGATAATGACCCAAAACACACCTCAAAGCCTGGCTACTTGAAGAACAAAGAAGACCAAGGACATGTGCTTGTTATGGACTTTCCTCCACAGTCACCTGACCTCAACCCCATTGAACATTTATGGGGTCACTTGAAGACTGAGAAAGCCAAGCACTCCGTGACATCACAAGAAGTTCTCGGGAACATTGGCAAGTCATGCTGGGATAACATGGGTCATCAGGTTTTGCACAAACTTGTGGAGTTCATGCTAGATCGAGTGCATGCTGTCATTAAAGCAAAAGGGGGACATACCAAATACCAAGATATTCTTTTTCAAAGAGTCAACTTTTCACTCAAAATTGTTAAGGTGATATTATCATTTGTTATGAAAAAATAGTATTACATTTTAAACAAATGCAAAATAGACGTATCTTGACTAGCTGTCTCAAACTTTGGACCCCACTGTATACTATAACACAGACTCTCAAAAAATGTATTTGGGAAATGGGGTGAAGCCTTTGTTCAGAGTGCATGTTCAAAAATCACCTCCAAGATATACTGTCCATTAGAAACCAACTCCAAATGGCAGACAGACAAAGTTAGCCACTGGCGAGCGCACAGCGTCCAGTATTTAGCAGCTAAAGAACCAGATATTTCCCCCAGGAGTTGGTGGAGACCAAAACAGAGCTAAAAGAGAGTGAATATTTCCTTACATTCACCAGGCTGCCAGAAATATGATCCAGATAAGTGCTGATCTTGTTCCATGTCACCATGCTTGTGCTCATCCCTATTGTTCTAGCTCCCTTTCTCTCGCTCCTGCCATTTTTTTCTCCTTCTCTCCTACTTTCTGTGCATCACATGTTACTCACCTCACTCCATCTTCATTTTTCCCTTCTTCCCAGTGGCTTTCTTCCTCCCACCCTCCCTCACACTTTTCGTTTTCCCACTATTATGCTCTATCACCTTTTCATCCACATTTCCTTCCCTCTTTGACACTTCACTTCCCTTTTTCCATGTTGGTGTCAAGATCTTCCTCCACTCCTTTCTCCATATTTGATTTTGCCTCTTCCATTTACACTCCTTGTTCCTTCTGTCTCATTATCTCTCTCTGTTTTCCTCTCCTTTGCTTTTTCCTCCCTCTCCTCCCTGTCATCTTTTTTTATGATTTTCTCTCAGCATCTTCACAGCCATTTGTCTAAAATCTTGACAGCCCAGCCATAAAGCTCCGACAGACAGCTGGAAAACAGACCCACTATTTGCCTAATGACATCAAGTCTAATATGTCTAATCTACATGTGGAGGAAGATGGCTTTAAGAGTCTGCTTGTTCAATTTGTGCAAGACTGACAGCTTGGACACCAAAGTTAAGGCTATAAAACAGAACAGAATAATGCATGAAGCAGAAATGAATAGCACCAGCAAACAATGGCAGTTTGAATTAATTACTGGGGCAAAACATGAAATGTACTTTACGTTGTCATCTCTGGACACCATACAGATAGTTACTTCACTAATCACAGTCGGTCCTGTCACACTATAGAACGGGCAACTAAAGAGCCAAATCTTTTTAAGAATTAGACAGTAACAGCCAGACATGGTTGGCGGTTGATAAAGTGTCTGATTTTCTGCTATTGTTCTCGCTCAAGGTCTGTCACAAAGTTTAGATATGTGAAATTTGGTTGTTTTGATTCAGGTTTCTTCCTAAACCTCTCATCAAATATAAACCTCATGATCATGATTTTCTTGGTTTGCCAGAAACAATATGGGGTCACTGTGTCATGAGTTTAGCTTGTGAAGGTTTAAGATGAGTTTAAACCTGTAGCTCTGCACCTGTAGCTCGTTGACATTGTCTGAGTAAATCACGCCTCTTTCTCTGCCACAATACAGTACCCACAGAGTGAAATATACACCTTGTTTTACTTTTCCTGAGGTTGTTGAATCGATTTGATGTATGTGAAGCATAAGCTGCTCTATACTTTATGTGTTTTAAACTCAATGTCTGAGCTTTTCATTTCTTATTGGATTGCACCTGGTGAAGCTGCTCTGTAGTTTTTCCAGTGGGTCTGGTCGTTGGGGGGCTAATCTGGCTCAAACATACAATTTATGGCTGTGAGATTCTTCTGTTACCTCGTGTGTGGCTGCCATGTATTGTCATAGAAATCCAAATCACATGGTCTTGATTTTATTTGCATCTGATTGAAACACCCATAGTATCCATTTGATCCTTTCTGTGACTTCAAATGTTTTACATTGTGATCACATGTATCACATGCATATCTATATATGTATTTTACAAGAAATGTGATTCTAAATTTAATTTCTTCTGCCAGGTATTGCCAAGGTGTGATGGGTAGTTCTCCAGAGGAGAGGTGGAAGTCTAAGTTAACAATTTATAGGGTAAAGGTTTGAATTGGGACAACACTGTTATTCATGCTAAAATGCAATCAGAAGGGACGGTGAGGGAGGCATGAAGAAACTGGACTCTTTGAATGTATGTTTCCATTTTTCATTTAATGACCAACTGGTCTTCAAAGGACATGTTATTGGTGTTCAAGAAAATCTGTAAATCAGATATGCATATGATAACAAATGACAACAAAAGTTCAAGCTTGATGATCATCCACTCTTCAGCTTTATTGTCATTTTTGCTCAAGCCTACAGGGAATAAATTGTCCTCCACATTGTGTTGGCTGCTGTGTAAATGCTCTGGAAAACCAACAAGAATTCTCAAGAATTCAAATCCCTCCTTTCACATTACATCAATTTCTGCTGTTTCCATGCAGCACAGACTTTGCTTTCTGTCAGCAATCTTTAGATTGGACTGGAAATGTGTGTTGCAATCAGCAGAGGGCAGAAGACAGCTGTGGAATACACACACAAACACACACACAAACACACACACACATACACACACACACACACACACACACACACACACATTCACACACTAACACACAAACCTGTATGCACAACTGCACACCGATAAACATGGACCAATGCGCACAAACACACACAGACAAGGATGAATTTGTGCATATAACCACACATAGCTCCACACACATACATATAACCTGACTAAACACATACACAGACCACACACACACACAAATCTGTGCATCTGAACACACAACCATGAATCATGTACATTTCCCCCACATACAAACACACACACACACAGACATACAATCTAACCTAAAGTCTGAACCCCACCCACACACACTTCTCTGTCTCTCTTGTTCACACGTAGGGAGTTGGTGATCCTGCATACACACACAAACACACACAAACACACACACACACACACACACACACACACACACACACAGAGGCAGGCAGGTAGCTGCAGTTGGCAGAGCTTGTGTTTACCATGTGACTTGTAACAGAGGAAATGAAGAAGAGTATCACTGCTCCGAGGCTGGCTGCTCTCTGCTGCGGCTGCTTGCTTCAGTCACACTGGGATCAACTCATTTCACAGCTAACTGCTCTGATTGACTCTGCGTGTGTGTTTGCGTGAGGTGTGCAGGATCATCGCCTCTCTGCAATCATAATGTTGATGATACGATTCTAAATCCCTAATGTGTTCAGTGACATTTTGTAAAGCTCTTAGCCAACATCTTTCAAATTATTACTTGTTATTATTCGATACTCAAAGCTAACACTACCATATAATACAATTTCTGTTTATCTTTGTTAATCCAATTTATTCACTTAATCTACAGTGGAGCTTTAGATAGATATTAAATCACATAAAATTTGTTCAAAATCACTTACATTAAGTGCATTCAAATTCCACAGTACTACGATCTATATGTAAATTAAACTTGAAATGCATTCCTCCCAAACAGCAACTTAAAGTGTGTTCATTGGTACAGTACAAATGCTTAGGTTTGCAAACTGCAGAAAGGTAATTGTGTGCACATCATTTCTTATGTTTAGGTAGAGTAAAAACAGGAAAACAGGAATAATAAAAGAAGAAAAGGAGAGTAACTGCAAACTGGTTTCTCTCAAAATTTTATTGGACTGAAATAAGACCCTACTTGGATGTCAGACGGGATGCCGAGGTGTAGATTGAAAAGGTGAATTTTCAGCCTGCTGAGAATGATGCCAATTATTCAGGCAGAGGAGCACAGTGGTCATGCTGAAATGAGGGTTTGACTGTGGCTTAGAGGCTTAGAGGTAGACCGGAGCAGTTCCCTTCACACCTATAGTAACAGAGGTGAGTACCGGAGTCATGAACTGGATGTAAGCTGCAACAGATTAGTGAGTGGAGAGGCAGAGCGGTGTGGGAGAACTTGGGGAGGTTGAACATCAGAGGCACAGGGACTCCAATGAGGAGGGAATTTCAGTAGTCCAGGTCGGTAATGAGAAATGCCTTACAAGCGCCTGGGCTACCTCCCTAGAGAGGAAGGGGAGAATCCTCATCATGTTGTACAGCAGGAATCTATTAGAGTGGGCTTCTGCTGAGAAGGACAGTTTGTTATCCAGAGTCATACCCAGGCTCCTCACTGTTGGTGTTGGGGGTTGTCTATCCCTGTGGTGAAGCCAACTCGGATGGTCACCCTCCCTTCCCCTAAAGGAAGACAAGCCCAATCTTGTCCAGTTTTAGCTCTTGACATCAACTCTCAAATATCTACAAGTCATGTGCCTCCACCTGAATGTCAAATAGGGGGATGAGAAGAAAAGCTAGGTGTCATCAGCATAGCAGTGGTAGGAGAAGCCATGCAACTGTATGACACCACAGAGTGTCCTTGTGTAGAAGGAGAAGAGAAGAGGAGAGGGCCCAGGACAAAGCCTTGATGAACTCCTGTTGCTAGGCTGTGTAGTTCAGACACCAAACCTTACCATGTCACCTGAGAGGAGCCACCCATCAGATAAGCAGCAGAGAGAGAAGGGAGAGACAGAGACACTCAACACTGGAGAGGAGGATTTTATGATTCCCCTTGTCAAACATAGCTGACAAGTCCAGGGGTATAAGGACAGAAGAGAGTAAATTTACTCTCGCAGTAAGGAGTGCCTGTGTCATTGCAAGGAGAGCTGTTTCAGTTGAGTGGTCTGCCTTGAACCCAGACAGCTGGGATCTAAGAGGTTGGTCTGGAGAAGATATGAAAACATTTGGTTTAAAACATTAATTCAAGTGTCTCGAAAAGAAATGGAAGATATACAGGATCTAGGGGTGACAGCGGCAGATTTGAAAGCAGTGGGAAAGTGTCTTGAGATTAGATATTACTTGAGTATATGCATTGCTGCTTTACATAGACTTGTTGCTGGACTAATAAGATCTGAAGCTGAGATGGACTTGTTGGCATCTGGATAATGTAATACTCAGAAACTATCAATTAAGTGATAGCTGTGGTTGATGTCTAAGCGGAATGGGCTCTGCATGTTTGTTGTCTGTAAGTTAGCAATAGCAGCAATAACAAGTAATTAATAGGAGGCTGCTGGATAGATAAACCAAATCAGTATATGCTAAACAATGTTTATGTGTATACATGTTTCTCTGTTTGAGTGCGAGATCATGTTTTCTGTTTGTCTCTGTGTATGCATGTAACTTCAGTTAGTATTCAGTCAGTCATGCATATGGAGAGGTTGGGTTGAAACTGTAAATGTTCACATGAATTTCAAAGTGTGTAAGAGAGCATATGGTGTGTGTGTGTTCCCCTGACTTGGTTTGCAAGGCCATTTCACCCATTTTCCTCTTTGGTTTTATAGAGGTCACGCAGGCAGAATCTGTGACCTCAGATATATCCAAGACTGATTAATATTTGATTGAGAACCCAATTGTTATTTTGCTCTCTTTTAGCCTTTGGCTCGATAGAGCCCAAAGGGGAAACTATATTTGCATTTAAACATTTGAGGTATTCCGCAGACATACTTTCCAACAGGGATTTAACAGGCAGCAGCAGAAACTTAAACTTGACTTCCTAAACTTAACTTGCAACATAAAGGGTTCTGTAAAGTACAAGAAAATGAATCATATTTAAATAAATAAATAAGTTCATCCAGTCATTCATCTATCCACACGTGTTTATCAAAGCTGCGCTAATCAATATTTTTATATGAACAATTGATCAAATGACCAAGTCACTCTGCACTTCCCCTCAGCTCTATGAAATATTTAAGCATCTCATCAACATGGTGCCCAGCCGCATCAGGCAACTGTTTTCACCAAAAAAGCTCTAATACAGTGGCTCCCAAAGTGGGATGCCGTGAGGACAGAACAAACGTGCCGTGAAATGAATCATCATTGTTCATCTACTGTGCATTTTTAATAATATTTCATCACATTAAAAAGATTGGTGATTAACCATGTTTTATATTATGTATTTGAACATAACAAAACGGAGCTCAAACAAATGATGAAACATTTTGGTTCTCAACACAGAGACGACTGAATCTCAGCCAACCGACAAAACTACTCGGATAACGGTTAACAGACAGGTTTTTGCTCCTTGTGAAAGACGGATATCCATCACTGTCCGTGCGCATTCACGTTCCCAAATCCACATTTGTGTTAAGTGTCTATGTCGTCGCTGGTATACAAGAAAATGAGACAAGGGACATCCTGTCAGAGGAGTCAGACCTGCAGGTTGTTCTCTCTCTCCACATCAACAGCAGCTCACATGTCCCATTAAAAAAAGTTTGGTAAGCTCTGCTCTAATAAACCCCCTCGTATGCCACCTGCCCAGCTTCAAACGACAAACAGACAAAGTTAATGACTAGCTGGTGGACAGACATTTCCCTCAGGAGATGGTGGAGACCAAAACAGAGCTAAAAGAACAATGAGTATTGGACTGTGACGATCAACAGATTACCAGAAACACTACTCCAAATGAGTACTAATGTTGCTCTGCTGTCTGCGGGATTACCAAAACAACTTCATTAGTTGACTACATGTCAATGATGTGTTTACAGCTTGTTCCACTGCCCCCAAATGGCAAAGAAAATCAATTATTGATCATTTAAATGACAAATTACCTCAGTCGCACTGTTTACTTATTCATCAATCCATCCATTCATTAATACATTCCTTAAAACATTATCAATTTGTGGGTTTGTTATCTTTTTTCCATTCCTTATTTCAGCCATTAGACAATTGATGTACCCGTGTTACTGTACATTACTCTGTCTAGGTATGGTTGATGTGACGAAATATTCCATTAAGAGACCATGACACTGAAATTTGTCAGCCGTTGCAGTCCATTATATACATGGTTGTAGACAGTATTGGCAACTGATGACCAATCTTTACGGCATTTGGATTTACAACATTGTTGCATTAATGTGATGAAACACTGATTTTCTATTCAATTCACTTGATTATTCTGTAAATGGTTTCTCAATACAATCTCATGAAACTTTAGTATATAATGATACAAATGTATATTGTGTTATAAAATGTTACATACCATAATTGAAGATTTAATTCACACCGCCATACCCCAATTGCTTCCCTCCATCCATGCATCCAGTATTGCAAATCCATCATTTGTTCATCCTGTCCTTCACAAAATTAGACACAGTATTATATGTTGTCAGATGCAGACCGGTAATGGAACAATAATTAGTTTTATTATTCCTGTTGGCTGATTTTCTCTGATTGCCACTTATCATCAACAGATTTTAATCAACTAAATGTGTGGGCCGAAGCAGAATGCTCAGAGAGTCATCGAGGTAAGAATCAATCCAGCATACAGTTTTTATCTCTGGGAAGATTAAAAAGCACAGAGAAAATAATCACGTATTCCCTTGAATGCAGGATGAAGCAACCAAACGAATCACCTCTCGCTGTTCAGCGCTGTTTGTGAGAATGTTTGCCTGCAAAATTAGATATTGATTTTCGTCTCTTTGTTGCTCTCTTGATCTCTCGTGTTGGTTCTCTGTCATTCTTTGGCTTTCCTTCACCAGCCTCTCATTGCCGCTACCTGACTGTCTTTTCACCTACTTTCACCACATCTCTTTCACATTAACTCTTTATTTACCATCTCTTATATTGTCTAGTTAAGGAGTCAGTGAACAGCTCATCGCTTAATGTAGTTTCTTCACACAGCAACCATTTGATTTATAACACACTCCAGGTGGGTCACCCTACTTTGGAGAGACTAATGTAAACAGAGGCAAACTTTTTTTGACAAAATCATTATGCTTGATTCCCCAGAGGGCTGATAGTCTTTTCCTACAAGCAGAGAATGGCTGATTTTACTGTATAGTTCCTCCTCTCTGGCTGTAAATCAGTAAAATATGAGGTGTATTACCTGCTTGATAGAAAAATGTGCAGGCTTTCACCCCTTTCAGACCCTTTGTATAAATTGATTGTGCTGCACAAAGGAGTAAGTATTCAGTGACCTGGGTAAACCTGCAGTCAACTGTATGAGACCTGATTTATTCTCTTTCCAGTGTGCATGGTGTCCGTGGTGTAGATGGTCTCCTCAGAATCCTTCTCCATTTCTTTTCTCCCCATCTATCTATCTATCAATCTATCTATTCACTCCACCCTTTTCGCTTATCCGCTGCTGCTTTCCTCCCTCAGAATCATTTGATGTCTCTATTTCTGCTTTCTTTCTCTGAATCATTCCTTCTATATCTTCAATTCCTCTTACATCCTCTTGACTCTCACACATCATATTTAACCCTCCACCGGCAGTGCAGCAATCATCTGTGCATCCCATCTCCGAGCAATGATGTTGGCTTTAAGCCCACCAGTTCCCCAAAACCTTTCTGTCATCTATAAATGCATGAATAGTTTGTCAGGTGAGTGTGAGTGTGTGTGGGCGTGCGTGTGTGTGTGTTTGTGTGTGTGTGAGAGAGAGAGAGAGAGAGAGAGAGAGAGCAGTAAATCAAAGTGCCATGTGTTGAGCTCCTGCAAGTCAAGCATGCTTCCTCCAGACACGCACCCCAACATTCACACATACAGAGATGCACATGTACATATTGACACATGAAGCATAAACACACACACACACACACATGCACAGACTGGAACAAATTTACACATTATTATATACACACACACTTGCTGCTGCTGCTGCTGCTGCTGCTGCGCTGTCTGACAGCAATCAAATGAGAGGCAAGTGTATCTTGGTAAATACATATATGTATATATAGACTGTTTTAATCTATCAGGCGAGGGTGACAGGCCTATTTCCTCTGAGCGAGAGATGCTAATGGTTTAGGGGAATTCAAAGCAGGCTCGATTTGTCACGTCCACATTGGTCTCCAGCCTGCATCACTAACCACTTCACTATAGCAAAGCCAAGCACTTGAACATTATACCATATTCTTATTTTCAGTGTTGCCTATTACTCCACTCTGACGGTTGCATCCTCGCTATTTAAATTTAGAAATGAGAATCATCAGAGTATGACAACTGTTTTGATTAAATGTTGCACTGAAAAGTTTCACTGTTGAAGAAGCAGTATGGAACTTTTGGCCTTGAGACAAGCAGCATGTTGGTAAGCCGTCCTCACCCTGGTGTTTGGTCATGCCCAAACACTTGTCATTCATCTTGAGGAGCTGTCACCTAGTCTGAGGTTGATGTAAGCGGCATCCACAAAGTCTCCACAGACTGCAGATGCAAAATGCAGAATACTTCCTACCTCAGCCTGAAAATATTCATGCACATTCAAACTTTTATATGATTTATTGAAACCTTTATTTATTTAGTAGTAGTTCTCTGACCGTGAATGCTCTTTTACAGGAATATTCTGCTTCACCTGCACAGTTGCAATGTTCAAAACTGCTCAAATAAATCACAGTCAGATCATTAAGCATCATTAAAATCATTAAGCCATTAAGCAGCTCCAACGTTGCAGTTGGGGTTTAAGTGTCTTGCTCTAGGGTAATGTTGGTCAGTGTTTTAAGCTATAAGGTGGCAGAACGTACATCTTCATTAGGTTGAACCTTACTCAAATTTTGCAGCAGTGCAATTCAATATAATCTGGTAAGGAGCTGTCTTGTCCTAAGTGCTATTTAAAATATTCAGCACTGGGTAAAGATTTTGAAAAAAACATTTGAAAACACTGGCACATTTTGAGCTCTGGTTCACTACCTAAAAATGAATTCAAAGATCCACCTAAAGTAGTATACAAACATTCCCCTAACTTTAGACATATGCTGGTAAAATCTGATCTGAACTTTTCTTGATCCTCCACCAGGGAGTTATCGTTGTGGTTCATGCACCCAGTGCAGTTTTATATTTAAGTGTATCAGGTATACCCACCCGGTAACAGGGAAAACCTTGTTGTTCCACAAGAAATATAATTTATCTGATCAAATGCCATGTGGTTTTACATAAGTAGGAAAAGCACAAAGAGATCTAAATCCAGGATAACAGAACAGAGGAACTGTACTCGAACCCAGGACCAGCGTAACCCATTCAGTACATTTCATAAAGGCAAATCAGCCTGTAGCCTCTCTCAGGCATTGAACACATTAGATCTCTGAGAAGAGGAGGCAACTCTAAAGAGAGAGTTTTTTATATTTTCATTCTTCAGACTCTTACACCCGGAGGTCTGAATCATGAATATGAGATTAAACATTTTCTTTAAAGTATGAAAAATGTTGGTGGCCTCTTGATGTCTTTATATTTCTAGATCCTGAAACACACATTTGAAAATGTTAAAATTTGTAAATTTAACAGGTGTGTCAATTTTATTAATGGTATTTGATCTAGTTAACATTTTATGTTAGGGTGTTAAGACCTTCATTCTGAATTTAAGGTTCCTTTTTTTTACTATGATATATTTTGGTGATGAATCTGATGTAATGTTTATATTATAAGATACAATATATGTTTTGATATTTGTGATATTTTGAAGTATGGCCTTTGTATTCCTGCTCTTTTCAATATATTTTATTGAATTCATTTTAATAATATTAATTGCTTTGAGATGTTTACCCTGGAAGGTTGATGGTTGGATGGTTAACCACACCTGTCATCATAGAGCTTGTCATCCTATTGGTGTGCAGGATGTATAAATATGGGTGTGTTTTCCACTCTTACAAACATTCTGACCTCATGAAGATCCGTGTAGGATTGAAACATCCAGATTAAATTTTGTGGCTTGGAGTAAGAGTGCAGGCGTTACCTTTTTTCATTGAAGGGGCTGTGTGGCCAATTAAAAACATACAACCAAACATTCCTAGTTGATTACTTTGTAACATGTATGCTGTATTTCTGCAATTTACCTTGCGATCATTTCAAGGAATGATAAAATAACAGCCGTTGTGTTCCAAAGCAGTAAAATCCACTCTCATAGTATTTTAAACTGATGTGGCTTGTTTTGGCGTTTGATAGGCTTAAAACTTATGGACTCGAACCTGCCATTACTGTTACCTGAAACAACAGTCAGATCTTAAAGAGATTTGTCTAAATCGAAGCAGCAGATACCCTGACTTTAAGTCTGTACTATGGTCAATAAATCCACAAATGCTGAATCCTACATTTCCCATGATGCAACCATTAGCATATTTTCCTTAGACTCTCATATCTCACATCTTTCAAACTCCACACCCTCACCTCGTAATACTGGTTTTCTGTTTTGTAGTCTACAAGCCCAAACTCAGACTTTAGAAAACTCTTCCAGAGCCACAGAGGACATTAAATAACTGTTTTCACAGGCTGAGTAGTGCTCCTCATGAAGATTAAACTGATCAGTGGAGTTCCTCTTTAATAATAATGCAGATAATAATTACAGCTTGGAACCAAATGCAGAGTTTTTAAAAACTAATTTCACATCTAGGTATTTTGAATAAACTGGTTCCACTTAGTCTGGATGCAGGAATGTAATTTCTGAATTTGGCTGAACATCATCACCTTAATGAATCTTCTGTTAGAATTTCTGTTCACCTTTGTGACTTCAATTTGATGCTGTGCTTAGCAGCCACTGAACTGTTGAGTGGAATTTCATAATTTCAACATAACAATTACGTAGGCTTGCAGTGGCCTAATGAAGCCAGCAGTGCAAACCAACACTTAATTACAGCTAATGGCTTCATAATAAGACTGGTTTTACATGTGAAAGTTACATTCAAGTATAGTTTGTAACTGCCTCTGTCCACAAATGTACTGTGGGCTTAAATCAAATTGATCAAAATAGAGCCGCTAAATAAACAGACAGGCAGACAGCTTCTTTGCTATTTCACTCCTCCACAAACAGTCATAAGCTCCTGTCACATCCCAGTGCACAACATCTCTTTGTCTTATTACTCACTTTTACAACGGCTATCCTCTCTCCATCCTCCCTTTCTCTCAGTCTCTCTCTCTCTCTCTCTCTCTGTCAGGACATTATGAAGCTGAAATAAAAGCCCCCGCTGGCGCTGCCTCAGAGAATGCACATTCAAAATGCTGCTGCCGTCTCCGAGGCCAAATGTATAAAACACTGACGGATAGCGACAAGCAATGTCCCGTGTCGTCAGAAATTGGATTCCCCTCCAACCTCCCCTCAGTTCTCTGTCTCTATTTGCTTCATCTATCAATAATGTCAGTTATGATTCAGCTCCCTACAGTACATAACATACAGAGTGCAGCCTGGCCAGTGTTATTTCAGAGGGAAAATCGCTTAAATGGCCAAAGTACAATAAATGTGCAGGACTATGACTAGGAGGCATTGGTGCAGAAACTGATGGACAGCTTTAACTGTTTCACAGGACATAGTGATACACAAAGTACAGGGACAACAGGACCTCACATGCAGTCCTGAGGGGGAACCTGCAACTGATTTCTAAAAAGGTATAAAAACTGACTGTGATACAACTATCTGCTCTCAAACCAAAATCTCATGTCACTTTAGCAGAAAAAGGAAATATATCTTAAACACAATAAAGTCCTTGTGGAAAGAAAGAGCAAATATTCATCTTTAACAACACTGAAATGTGAAGGTAAAGTCATTTTCAGCATTTTAATGTACTGAGTATGTTTTCAGCATTGGAGGGCACTTTTTCCTAATTGATTCTAATGCATATAAACAGTTTTTGAGCTACTTATTCACTTGTGCATTGCGTTTTATCCACTTCTATCTTCTCCAGTTGAAAACAAGTTACACTCTTGGTGGATAAATGCTCTACAGTATGTGGCCTTTTCTCTGACATCCAATCATAAGAGCGCAGCAAAAAAAAACTTCCCAACTAAACCATTAACGACAAAAAATATGAAAGCCACATAGTGCCTGTTGCTTGTGTAATGAGGCAAAGTGTTCAGCTCTTATGCTGCACCAACTGTGGTGTTCATAGTCTTTTTGTATGTTTTGTTGGTCATTTTTATTGTGTTGCTTGAGTTTTGTGCTATTTCTGATTAAATCCATCAAGGCGGTATTGATGAAAGCAGGCATATTTATAATCTATTTTGTGTGCATAGGCTCATCTATAGAAAAGGGCCTGGTACTGCGGTTTCCACCCGCTAATGATTGTAGAGCTTTAACCTTGATGTGAATCTGTATGGGTCATAACACCAACACTAGACAGTGTGAGGGTTTAGATTGTGCTACCATGAATAAAAATGAAAGAGAGAAATACAAGGGAAACACAAAAAAATTAATTACTGTGTGTGTTTGTGTGCCTGTGATAACGTTATAGAAAGCTGCTGTTTCCTAATCTTATCACACATGCACAGTATGACATTGTGTGAAGTATCTATGTTTGTGTTTGTGTTTGTGTGTGTTTGATAGAGAAAACGTCAGCATGGACCTTTATAAGAATCAAATTACGCCAACCCTTGTGCATAGTGTGTGTTGCAGGGTTGAGTCTGTGAATGTGTGTCTGTGAGATGGTCCATTCAGGAGACATATTTTCTTTTTAATCTTCTTTTCCATGAAAGGCAGACATATACATGATTCATATTTCATCTCATTTTCATTGTCAAAGCTTGTGTGTGCATGCGCGTGTCCTGTCAGCTCTTTCCATCCCCTATCTTATATGCATAATATGCCTGCAGAGACACTTTACAATAATGCTAATGTGCACAATACCAAATGTCAGAGAAAGGTCGCCATATTGTTATGAAAGAAAACTCTTCATATAAAGCTGAGCGATCCTGATTTCCCACTTGTTCCACTAGACTTCATCTGATCTATTGAACCATTTGAAATTCTTCTTTATATCTATGAATGACAAGTGTCAAAAATGGCGTAAAGAGAAAATCAAGATGGGAACCAGATAAAACAACAACTTCCTGGACAATACAATACCATCATAAAATTATTCTCCTCACTTAAGAAGCCCTTAATGGTCAGGCATCATCATATCTCATTGACTATCTTTCTCTATATGTCATTGAGCTCATTGTCCTCTATTACAACACTAGAGCACCGCGCTCCCAGAATGCAGGCTTACTTGTGGTTCCTAGAGTCTCCAAAAATAGAACGGGAGGCAGAGCCTTCAGCTATCAGGCTCCTCTTCTGTTGAACCATCTTCCATTTTGGATCCAGGGGGCAGACACCTTCTCTACATTTAACAGTAGGCTTAAAACTTTCCTTTTTGATAAAACTTATAGTTAGGGCCAGCCAGGCTTGCCTCGGACCAGCCCCTAGTTATGCTGCTATAGGCCTAGACTGCTGGGGGACTTCCCATGATGCACTGAGCTCCTCTCCCCTCCTCTCTCCATCTGTATGCATTGATGTACCAATAATGCATGTTACTAACTTGGCTTCTTCTCCGGAGTTTTTGTGCTTTCTCATTTCACAGGTTCCTATAGATCATGGTCATGGACCCTCTAGTTATGGATCGCGAGCTTCCATGGGTCATGGCTGCGGATCCCCTGCTGCCATGGTCCTGCTTGACACCCACACCTCATATTATTATTATTATTAGTCATATTTATCAGTCATATTATCATTGTTGTTATTGTTATTATTGCTATTACTGTGCTTCTCTGTGTCTCTCTCCCCCTTCCTCTTTCTCTCTCAACCCAAATGGTCAAGGCAGATGGCCGCCCACCTAGAGCCCAGTTCTGCTCGAGGTTTCTTCCCATTTTTCCTTGCCGCTGTCGCCAAGTGCTGCTCACGGGGGAATGTCAGGTCTCTGTAAAATAAAGAGTATGGTCTAGACCTGTTCTATGTGAAAAGTGCCTTGAGATAACTTCTGTTGTGATTTGGCGCTGTTTAAATAAAATTGAACTGCATTGAACCATAACACAATAGAGGCCTTGCATTGAATGTTTATCTTTCCTTCAACCTGGCTGCTGGTAACCACTTTCAGAAAAACACGCTAACTTTTGTGAAGCAATAAAGCAGGTAAAAAAGAGAAGACTGACGTTACTTATCCACTGCAACTTATTTGCATTATCAAGTGATAAGACAGTGATTTATTACTTTTGTTTGTTTACCATAATGGCCCAAATATAAGACAATATCTTATTCCGGAAATTCAGTTTGAAAAAGTGTGTGTCTTATATACGAGGACTAAGTGGTCAAAAGATCAGACATCCTTTTTGAATGGAGATTGTACCACTGTGACACCAGCTCTTATACAGCAAGTGTTGCATTATGTGTTGTTTGTAGCTTTAATGTTGTTAGGCTAACGAGTGTATTCAGTTTTGTTTACAGTGAGTCAGTGAGTGTTTCTCAGTCAAGAATTATATCAGTTTAACCTGCAGAGGTTTCTGAAGGGCTCCTTTAATGTGTTTTTCTGCTGCTGGTGAAATAAATTCATGATGAGTGAAAAAAGAGTCCAAAGCATCTTCGGAAGTCTTCACGTCAAAACAGATCAAGGTCCGAATTGTCTGTCTGATGACAGATGATGAGGAGCTCAAACAGACAAACAGTCTGAAAAATGCAAATTTCGACCGCGTTTAAGAGCCTAACAGGAGAGTGTGAATGTGTGACTGATAGAGAAGATGTGGGATTTATGTTGTACTTTAATGATAGTATTTCACTTTTATGAGAGAAAAGGCTTCAAGGATGCGGACTCTCTTCTCCTTGGATTAATAGTATCTCAGGGACACCTTCCTTCTGTTTACATAAATATTAGTTTATGTGCGGAAAATGGCATACGAATGACTTGATATATATGCATCTTTTTATGCATCGTGGCCCCAGGGTTTTTCACCAACAGAGCAGACAGTGCGCTCTGGTTCTGGTGCACACACACACATACACACACACACACACACAGACACACACACACACACAGCTGTGTGTTTGAGCCCTCAGTTTTAAATAATTCACACAGGGACACTCAATGCAACAGAGGAAAATGGGAATGTGATCTGTACACTGAAGGTTTCCGTGTGTGTGCACATCAATAAGGCACTTAAGGACAGTGGTCTTTGACTATGTGTGTGTGTGTGTGTGTGCGTGTATAATCTAGTGATTGAATAGACAATTAGATAAATCCTTGTGTTGGCTGAAAACTGACCTTTGACCTGAATGATGAAATGTGAATACTGTATACATTAGAATACATAAATACATTAGAAAGAGGCCTTTATTTCTAATTCCCTCTGTTTGATAACTATATTTGCTCTTATTTTAGTACGAAGCTTCCTTGTTTTCTGATCTTCTTTTGTTTGGTCTGTTAAATTTTTGTTACTGCATTACCGTAATCCTCTTACTCCAACGTGCGGAACAACAATTCTAGCGCTTGAGTTCCACCCGCAATGTTTTGGCAGCGCACCACTTAGCTGTAGCATGCAGATAGCATGCACATGGATGTATGCTTGCCGGCTTAGCCAAGTTACCCTGTTACCCATGCTCATGTAGAGTCACTGCCTTCATTATTATTAAAATATCTGTATTTAAACAATCTCACATCTCCTCCATCTCCCCTCCCCTCTCTGTGACGGGCGGCTGGAGGGCTACGCATGTACTCATAGAACTGGAGTTACATCCAGGTAACTTACTATTTATGCTTAACTAGCACACACTTTATATGTGTGTGCTAGTTAAGCAACAGGAGTTTATCCACCCCTGTTTTTTCCCCGGCCTGTTTTTTGGGCTAGCCTTTATTTGTTCATGTTGACCACGCCCCCGGCCATTATCTGAGACCCAACTTTTTAATTGACTACTGTCTCTTATCTGTTGAAATATGGTATCTGACTCAGGTTGAGTTTCTGAAATATACAGTAATGAAGAGCTCTAAAAGCAGGATGGTAATTTTTATCAGCATGTGTCTCTGTGGTCATGTGCTAATAGTATTGTCCAAACTGAGACCGTCAGTGAGTGATATTAATTGACACAGATACACACGACTCTTTCTGTTTTCCCCCCAATATGTCTCAATTAATCCCATCATCTCCCACCCAACACACACACACACACACACACACACACACAAACAGTAGCAGCTCCCTCCAATTCTGTGGCTGACGGCCAATCATGCAAATAAGGTTTGCAGATATTCCAGTAAGAAAAGGACCAGTGGGGCAGTGTGGGCGTCAAAGTGTTTTTTGTGTCCATCTGAAACTTGGCATAAGGTGGGAGGAAGGAGGAGGCAGTTCCAATCAAATGACCATAAAAATAAGTGACGAGGAGGCTAATTCTACAGTCTTTACTGCATGAGATGTGCTTGGTTGTAATGTCCAACTTTAAAGAGAAACCAATAAAAGATAAAGGAAAAATTTCATGTCATGAAAACTGACATTTCCACATTTACCATTTGCAAGAAGTGGATATGGTGGATTATCAGTTTATATTGCTCAAGATGCTTCAAGCCAGCAGCTTTAAAACATATAAAAACTGAAATGATGAAAAAGAAATCAAGTCAGGTTCTAAATCAGAAAATATATAATCAGCATGTTTTTTTATTTCTTAGACATTGAGTTTGACTTATTTAAACTTAAATGTAGTTGGTTTACATGGTCCACAAATCCAGTTTGTATGTCTTATTTATACTGATATGTTATGTACCCATTAGCCCCCTTGGCTTAGATATGTTTATCTATTTTGTAATTAATTAATTGACAAAAACAACTTATGATGCTATCTTATTGTATATTCTGTAAATACCGAGTACATTTTCATGATTATATTTACAGATTTATATTTTTTATGTACATGTGATATTATGTTTAAGAGATGTCAAATGCACATGTCTTTTAAAGAGTGTGCCTTAGCTTTAATTAGTGTTTAATGTTGAAAATCACATGTTGGGGGGTGTCTGGTGACCTAGAGAATAAGTTGCATACAACATGATGTAGTGCTGTATGATATAACCACAACTTTCACATTTGATTCCAGCCAGGGAATCAAATGTCTTCATCACTCTCAGTCTATCAAATCAAAAACAATGAACAATGAATGTAACAATGAAATACAAGAACAATAACAAGAACAAAAACAAGAACAAAAACAAGAGCAAAACAAAACCAAACACAGGTTTTCATTAAATATTTAAGTCACTTATTTCAGAAAGTAGACGATATAAGAAATAAAAAGCATTATTAAATAGTTTTACCTCATCAGTCAGTCAGTCAACAAGGTAAAAAAACAAAATTTCCATTTCTTGCAGACTTAGGATTCATCCTCTGGTTCAGAAACTGGTTGAAACTGGCTTTGTGTTTGTCTTCATCTCTGTTCCATCAGGGAACCGGCAGATTTACACGGTCAGCAGAGCTGCTTCGGCCAAGGTCAGCTGTGGCTCATCAGTGTGCGTGTTTGTGTGATTTAAGCCCCCTGTGGGTGGGCACTTAAGTGTTGATGATAAAGTTGAAGCCTCTGCATGATTGTGTGTGTGTGTGTGTGCATGTTTGTATATGTATGAGGCCACCGGGTGATTAGAAGTGTCACGCAAACACATAAAAATTTCACTTCCCATCCAGATCGCTACAATTTATGGCACAGTTGGTTCTGTTGTATCACTGCCTGCTCATCAGTCCTTTATCATTTCAGTCCTTCTTCTATTCAGCCATCATTTCATTAAGACACTTAACACAATCATTGGTTATTTGAGTGACATGTTCCATATTCTCCAATGTAATATACCTTACATCATTACAGCTAGATGTAGATTGATATCAGGGTTTTAGTAAGTAATTTTGGATCATAAGAGTGTTTTGCATGTTTGAGATTAATGTTGCAGACTTGAAACTTGCTCTAATTCTTTAATCAAAGTTACATTATTGTTGTGTGTGTTGTGTCAACTTTTCTTATCAATATTCGCTTTCATCTGCACGACTCAGCTACAATAACATGACTCTGACAACAATAAAAGCAGTCATAATGTATGCATACATAACATAACATGATTTGGAAAATGCTCCATAATAATGTAAATGCAACAGCAATGTTATGGAGCCTAAGGTATTAATATAAAAGCTCACTTATCACTAAGACTTTGTCCGGTAAAAAGGTGTGTTTCATATGCAGAGGTGTAATTTACCAATCTGCCATCACCAGTGGCCATATATCAATAATTAATATGGATTTTTTCCTGTTCAATAATATTGATGTTGGATTTTCATGCACATCATGTAAACCTGAAGGACTGGACTTGCTGGCTTCCTGCTCATCACTGTCAGCAAGATAAATGCTTGCTGTGTGTTTTTCAGACCACACACTGAGTTTTCCACTTCAATAATCACTTTAATTCAGTTCCTCAACAGCCGGTCGGAGTCACCCGGTTATCACATCAAAACGAAAACTGGAATTTTTGACCTGTGAAAGCACATATGTGCACATTACCGGTGTCATCCATGTCTGTGTTTTTCTAAGGGAGTTACTGTTCAGCTAAGCCTGCAGTGCAATGCCTATGGAGATGAGACAGCTGCATTGTTAAATTTGCCTCCAGATGTCTCTTCACACCGCTGCTATGCATAAAAAATAGATGCAGACACATTTTTGATATAAAATCGTCCATTATGATAGCAGAAATAAAGTACATAATATGTTGCTTCTCTAGAGATCAGAGAGCTGTTGTGCCAGTTTTATTTCCGTTTTTTCTTTGTCTGATTCATGTACACACCTTTGCAGAAACCTTTTCAGACAATCCTGTGAAAATGTGTTGTGTAAAAGCCATAACACCTATATGGCTGTATTCTTCACTATGATTATGGGTAATTAGTGACGCTGATTCCACAAAGCACAGCTAACGGTTTGTTTTTTACAGTTAGAAGCGAAGTGCTGCTAGCCGCTTGCATTACTAAGATGAAAGGCATCATATGAGAAGAAAAAAAACTGGTTTAGTGACTATTAAACCCCCTCAGGTACTTTACTTTCTACCTGCAGCTGGCCACAGTGATTAATAACATAAGCATCTGGTCTCCCATGATAAGTTAAAATTGATTATGAGAAATCCTGAGGCAAACAACATACAGGATTGTTTCTTTAGCTAAGATTTATATTGTTTTGGGCCCTTATCCTCCACAGGGACTTCAGAGAACAGAGTGCTTTTAAACACTGCTTTTAGACATTGTTGTACATCAAAACACAAGTTAATAGCACTGCTTGTAGAAAAACAGCCTAATTAACAGTTAAGTTTGTTGAGGAGCCACAATAGATGGAGGCAACAATCTAAGAGACAGTTCTTCACCTGGACAAATAAACCTATAGCTTTCTGAATGGAGAGATACTAATAGATGTATTGGAGAAAAAAAGGAGTGAACTGACTCTTTAAATGGACTGGTAGGAAAGAGGCCCAGCTCAAAAGTTCACCTCTGCAACTCCAGTCCCAGAACACAGTTAAAACACTGAAATTCAATTAAGTGTGTAATGAGGCTTATCTTGGACTTTCAGCTACTTAAAAATAATGTACTGACAGCGCTGATGGAGCTCAGGATTCATCCATAAGGGCTGCTTTGTTACCAACAATGCCACTCTGTAAACCTGGAATCATGGTGTAACAGCTGACCTATCGGATGTGTAGCACAGAACATTAATTACAGAACATTAATTACCTTTAGATCCTGACTAAAGCTGCCGCTGCTCTGTCACCTGTGTAAATGTGCACATCACTCCCTCAATTTAAAGGCAGACTCATTGTTTCTGCTGCTGTGTGATGCTGCAGCTATTTAATAAAGTCAAAGGAAAGAATCTGATGCAGCCAGATGTGGATGGCAAACAGAACATCATTACTGATGTTTCTGCAAAATCCCGGATATTCAGTGACACCTGAACAACATTATTGTAAAATTCATACATGAATCTAACACTTTTCAGACCTGCCTGAACCACATTAATATTTTGACAGACATTTCAATAGTTTATGTAATAAATGCAAAACACTATAAAGAAGTAAAAGAAGCAAAATACATGAGAGTTGATTTGTGTGCACACACAGAACTATGTGTGTGCACCTGTGCTAACTAAACACAGATTTAGGCTTTCGTGCTTTCTGCAGTTTTTATTATGGACCAATCTCAGTGCTGACATGTGGAGAAAAGCCTGAAATGCTGAAAACCACTCGGCTCATTGTACAAAGTAACTTTACTGCCCGTAATACATCTTTGGCCTGTATGCGTCTTGTTATGTGCAGCACTATATTTTTCCCCCTCCCTCTCCTCCATTAAGTTGCAGGACCAAAAAATATGTGGGGCTAGGCTCAAAACATCAGGGGCTGAAGCAGTGGTGGCTCTCAGGACCTACAGATTGAAGCTTTGGCACTCATGCGCCACGTTCACAGCTGTGAGTACTTTACTGTGTTCATTGTTGCTATTTACATGAACACAGATGAGACGCAGGAGGTCTCCTGTGAAAGAGTGTGTTTTGGAGTCAATTTAACTTTGAAAAGTGAGGGGAACAAATTAGCTTTCTTTCAGCTTTTGGGTGATCTGATGTCATATCAATTGCAAATATTGGGGGGGGGGACAAATTCCCATGTTTCATATAGTGGAGGGGGACATGAACCCCCTGTCCTCCGCGGTGATTAAGCGCCTGGGCTAACAGCAACTAGCCAGGCTTGGTCCAAAATTCAAGAATATGTTGACCATAACCCTAACCCAACACCTCCAAAGCTGACTAACTAACACCCTAGATCTCATTTCTTTAATTTGTACACAAACAGTAACCTAAAAAGAAAGATTTGTGGTTTAAGGGGACATTACATCGTGTAGCTTTTTAATGGCAAACAACAGCAAAACAATAAACGGTAACATGGCAAAAGAAAAATGAATGAGTAATTAATTAACTAAAAATAGTTTTGACACACAATGAATGTTTATGAGCAGGCTGAATCATTTTATTTGAACACATCTGATTATACGTGTCTCTCAAACAAACTTTGAGCAGACATTCAGCACCTTGACGCAGGTGATTCTCCTCCTTTTTATAATTTAATTATGACTTGATGTAGTTGTCAGATCACAGTAATTTACACTTGAAAAACTTACTCGTGGTGGTTCTAGTGTTAAACCATAACTGCATTTTTTACATTACTGTTTCTTACACACACATCTGTATAGAGTCTCATCACTAGTCAAGACTTACAATTTGTGCCTTGTGTTTGCTATACTTGAATAGTAATGGCTGAATAGTTATTGCTTTTGAGTTTAATAAACCTTGTTATATTTCAACAAGTAGTCATCATTGATTGTTCTTGCCATCCTCTGCCGACAAAGTAATCCCAGTTGCCTTCATTATATTGTTATTTCATTAGTGTTATAAACCTAATTGTAACAAAATTATAACTAAACTTAAGCACCAATAATTTAACTAGATTTTCCCTTTATTTTGATCATTTTAATTATCAATTAAAATACCAAAATGTATGGTGAATCATTTATGAGACCAATAATTGATGAGACTGAATGAATTAATTGGCTATCGTTTTCCTTTCCTTAAGGCTGGTGCCCAAAGGTTAATTTAATGCAAGTTAAATTCTATTATTTAATAGAAATATTGATTACTTCTGATGGCCCAAAACTTTAATTCATCTGAAAACCTCGGTTGCACCTACAAACCCCTGCTATAGTAAAATGTAATCTGATTGTGAGGAATAATTACAAGAAATAAATGATAATCTAAATAGTTACAATGCATATACGAGTGTCTAAATGGATTGACTGTGCAATTAGTGATGCATTAGCATTATTGACTCCTGCAGTTTGATGATTTGCTGGTGGATTTACTCAGAGATTAATTAAGATTCATCAGCAGGACATGCTGAGTGGATAACTACATTTTCTCTGCTCTCGATTTATGAAGCCAGTAATGCTGCATATTCCAGTATTAGCTTTTTTAATAGAAATAAATGCATTCATCTACTCAAATATGAGTATGATTAGACTTAGCAAGAGGAATAGCCAGAAGTGGAACTGGTGTATTACTTTCACTCCCCTTTGTTCATTCATTTGAAAGAATCACATAATCTAAAATAAAAAAAAAACAAGCAAACAAAGGTTTGTCTGTATATACACATGGCTGTCAATCTTTCTTAGATATTCAGGCAGGTTTGCTTGTGGTGCATACTGAGGGATTTGCTGATCTAATGAGGAGGATTTTTGGTTTTGGTATTCAAAATCTTTCTCAATCATCTCAAGATTAAATCCTGTCACCCCCACCTTCTACCTATTTGCCTTCATTAAGACTGAAGTAGATTTATAGGATGAAATCTTTGGAAAATCAGACCTTTTACCTGGATTCACCTTGTAAACCATGTGTCAGATTACAATTATATAAATCTATGTCTGGATTATGTTTGACGGCAATGTTTTTTTCCAGTACAGAAAGTGTTTTTGGACAAAGTGCAGGACTGTGGCACTTGAGACTGGGGCTCATATCTCACGTATGGTTAGCTACAGGCTAAAAAAACACTCAGACCGACATTAGCGCTGTACGAAAAAAACAGCCTGTAAAGGCATTAATCTGTTACTC